>NC_073387.1:56686952-56749482 GCF_028641065.1 Leucoraja erinaceus | reverse complement strand
ATGCTGGCTGCCTTTTTGAGCCAGCGACTGCGATAACTGCTCCATCGTTGTGCCATCCATCTATACCATGGAATATATTTTCGGGGTCAACGTCTCCTGGTTATATGTCTTGTGTTTGTAGGTTATGCCCCCTACTGTATGGATAAACTGGGTTAAAGTTTCTCCAGCACAATATTAAGTTATGCCCCCAACACAGTACATACTCGCTGGGTCAGAGCCTCTGCTGTGGCTGGAGAATATATTGGATTAGAGGCTGGTAATTATAAAAGCTAAAAAGAATGAATTATTCCCTCACATTCTGCAATTCACATGGTTTCATCTCCACAGGAGTTATCATATTTATTTGATCCTGCCCCACAGAGTACATTTGCAAGGTTGTGTCTCCTCACTGTGTATACAATTTGGAGCGTTTGCCTAGCCACAGCAGACCAATACAGAAAGTCGCGGTACAGTGGGAAGTATTTAAAGGATTCAATGAGTAATGTGTATGACAAGTATTTAGAAGCTGAAATAAAAAGGGGGAATGCTGGCAAATCTCAGCAGGCTGTACTTTTTTGATTCATTATGAATCTTTTTTGTTTTTTTTGTTCATTATACTTTAAAAGCGTCTCAGCGGTTCGCATGCTGTAGGTTTCTGCGTTTTCAGCGTTCTCCGCTCTGTGGAGTACACACTGTGCACACGGGGGAACAATTGGATTTTATTTTTATTTATTCAAATGATTTCTAACAGATCTAAACGCGGAATTATTCATCGCCTCTTTTGAATCTTAAATTGGTTTGAGTAGCGCTAAAGGGAGGTTGGAGTGGCGCAGTGTCGCGGCAGGGGAGTGCCACACGCAGGTCTCAAATCAAGTCTAGTTTGGCAGGCCCTTCGGTCCACAGAGTCCGTGCCGACCAGCGATCCCCACACACTAACACTACCCTACACACACCAGGGATGATTTTTACATTTACACCGAGCCAATTAACCTACGAACCCGCACGTCTTTGGAGTGTGGGAGGAAACCGGAGATCTCGGAGAAAACCCACGCAGGTCACGGGGAGAACGTGCAAACTCCGCGCAGACAGCACCCGCAGTCAGGATGGAACCCGGGTCTCCAGCGCTGTGAGGCAGCAACTCTACCGCTGCGCCGCCGTGCCGGCCAAAAGTTGCAACGGTATTGTCGATGGAAATGACTGGTTAGAAAATAAAAGTGTTGCAGTGAAGTCATAGAAACATAGACAATAGGTGCAGGAGTAGAGGCCATTCGGCCCTTCGTGCCTGCACCGCCATTCGATATGATCATGGCTGATCATCCAACTCAGTATCCCGTACCTGCCTTCTCTCCATACCCCCTGATCCCCTTAGCCACAAGGGCCACATCTAACTCCCTCTTAAATATAACCAATGAACTGTGTGGCCTCAACTACCTTCTGTGGCAGAGAATTCCAGAGATTCACCACCCTCTGTGTGAAAAATGTTTTTCTCAGGCATAGATTCATACAGCACGGAAAAGGCCCTTACGCCAACTTGTCCATACTGACCAAGATTCCCCATTCTCCACCAACGCTATTCCCACCTGCCCACACTTCCATATTCCCATTGGTCCCTCTACAATCTATCTGTACACTGTGGACGGCTCGATTGTAATCATGTATTGTCTTTCAACTGAGTGGTTTGCTCACAACAAAGGCATTTCACTGCATCTTGGTACAGGTGACAATAAACTTGGCACATGTGAAACATTTGCATTTTTACACTCCCGGGGCGCCACCATGTTGTTTTGGCACCATTTCCAAAGTCGGGTCGGCCCGCGCGCTTGGTCTACTGGTGCGGCTCCCAATCCAGGCGAGCCCCAGGCTCCTGCTGGGCCTTCCTCCATATCCTCGACTGGGTCGGCCTGCCAACTGACGTCCCTCTCCTCCCCTCTCCTCTCCCCTCCTCTCCTCTCCTCCCCTCCCCTCCCCTCGCCTCTCCTCTCCTCTCCTCTCCTCTCCTCTCCTCCCCTCTCCTCTCCTCTACTCTACTGTATTACTCTCCCTCTTACTCTACTCTCCCTCTACTCAACTCTGCACTCCCTCCCCCCCTTAGTCCTCCCCTCTCCCTCTCCGATCTTCCTCCTCTATCCTCCCCTCTCCTCTCCTCCCCACCGATCTCATCTCCTCTCCTCTCCTCTCCTCTCCTCTCCTCCCTCCTCCCCTCTCCTCTTCTCCTCTCTCCCCTCTCCTCTCCTCTCCTCTTCTCTCCTCCTCCTCTCCTCTCCTCCCCTCTCCTTTCCTCTCCTCCCCCTCTCCTCTCCTCTCCTCTCCTCTCCTCTCCTCTCCTCTCCTCTCCTCTCCTCTCCTATCCTCTCCTCCTCTCCTCTCCTCTCCTCTCCTCTCGTCTCCTCTCGTCTCCTCTCCTCCCCTCCCCTCTCCTCTCCTCTCCTCTCCCCTCCCCTCCTCTCCCTCCCCTCCCCCCCCTCCCTCCCCTCTCCTCCCCTCTCCCTCCCCCCCCCCTCTCCTCCTCTCTCCTCTCCTCTTCTCCTCTCCTCGCTGAGTTACTCCAGCACTCTGTGAAACGTCACCTATCCATGTTCCCCATAGATGCTGCCTGACCCGCTGAGTTATGGTGCAGCAGCATCTATAGAGCTAAGGAAATAGGCAACTTTTCGGGCCGAAATCCTTCTGGAAATAGGCAACGTTTTCGGGCCGAAATCCTTCTGGAAATAGGCAACGTTTTCGGGCCGAAACCCTTAAGGGTTTCGGCCCGAAACGTTGCCTATTTCCTTAGCTCCACAGATGCTGCCTGACCCGCTGAGTTACTCCAGCACTCTATGAAACGTCACCTATCCATGTTCTCCACAGATGCTGCCTGACCCGCTAAGTTACTCCAGCACTCTGTGAAACGTCACCTATCCATGTTCTCCACAGATGCTGCCTGACCCGCTGAGTTACTCCAGCACTCTGTGAAACGTCACCTATCCATGTTCTCCACAGATGCTGCCTGACCCGCTGAGTTACTCCAGCACTCTGTGTCCTTTCTATCTAATTGTCAACAGTCTGCCTCTGTGGATGTTAGGATTTTCAAGATAAAAATGGCTGCACAGTTTAATAGAGTGTTTGTTTAGGTATACCTTGGGAGAAGTGTTTATAAGCTTATGTTATTTGAAGGAATGAAATCTTTAATTAAATAGGCTCGAAGTGTACATTTGCTATTGGGCACCAGTGATTTGACTGCGCGATTGGGGACCATTGGGTACGTTTCCTCCTGTCAACTTGAATGTCCAATTGCAAATATTATGCTCACAGAGACAAATCCATAAGGCGATGAAAGTTGCAGGCGGCTCGAACCAACAAGTTTCTTTTCTTTGTTTAATTGACATTATTAACCATGGATGGAGTTGAAGAATGACTTTGGGATTTTAAATGTTCACCTCAGCTGAAGTAAAGATGGTACTTGCAAGGGGAGGTGGTTATTTGTGGTTGAATTGAACGCACCAGGAAATTTACTCAGTAAAGTACTTTCTATTCATTCCTTTCTGTCGGGAGAGAAGTGAATCTCTGGGAGATTGGTGATGATAATTTAGCTCAGGCGGGTTCTTTTTATAAGTGTGAGGATGACTTGATTTGGACTGAGGCAAGGAGAGAGACGCATTCGCATTACAAAGCGGCATCTGATTTAAGGTCTCATTAGAGACACATAACAAATTAAAAAGCATTTTGTGGATTGAGGTATAAGATGCCCGTAGCAATTGGAATGTGAGCATTTTAATAGAAATCAGTCATTAATTTGAAGGAAAAAAACAAAAATAGTACTGTAGCCCAGCACTTATCCACTGTTAATTGGACTAACAAGTTTTGAATTCATAAATGGTTTCGCTGTCCAAATTACCACACATTTCGCACAAAATTCTGTAGTGTACAGGAACAACTTGTGTGTCCTTGCCAATGCAAGCCAGACAGAGTCCGTTGGTTCAAATTAACTATTAAACTTAGAGCCATAGGGTCATGTCATTGTAACTTGCGGGCGGAGCACCAAGGGAAATTCCTTGTATGTGATTACTTGGCCAATAAACGTATCAGTTCATTAATACGGCACAGAAACTGGGTCGTTCAAAACCTGTCTCGACCCGAAACGTCACCCATTCCTTCTCTCCAGAGATGCTGCTTGTCCCGCTGAGTTAAGGGCTTGTCCTGCTTTCAGGATCTAATTCACGACCTCTGCCCAGTTTGCCCTTGACTCGTACTCGCAGCAGGGTCGTCACGAGGTGGAAGGAGGTCGCAGGTAGGTCGTAGCGGGCCGTGATGCTGGTCGTAGGTACGCGTGGCATCAAGTAGGTCGGGGCGATTTTCTAACCTGATGACCCTACAAAAAGGTTGTGTATTAGGTGGTGAAAGTGGGACAGGCCCCTTTACTCCAGTATTTTGTGTCTACTTTCAAAATCTATTCAATGCAGTTCCACCCTTAGAGAAAACAATTATTGAGTCATAGAAACAGGCCCTTCGGCCCAACTTGCGTATGTCGACCAACATACCCTAACCACACCGGTCCCAGCTGCCCGTCTTTGGCCCCTATCCCTCGAAACCTGTCCTATCCATGTACCGGCCCAATTAAAGTTGTTATACCCTAAAGGAACGGCACGGTGGCGCAGCGGTAGAGTTGCTGCCTCACAGCGCCAGAGACCCAGGTTCAATCCTGACTACGGGCGCTGTCTGTACGGGGTTTGTACGTTCTCTCTCTCCCCGTGACCTCCGTGGGTTTTCTCCGGGCGCTCCGGTTTCCTCCCACACTCCAACCGCCCTCTGAGGCAGAGAATTCCACAGACTCACCACTCTCTGTGAGAAAAAGTGTTTCCTCGTCTCCATTCTAAATGGCTTACCCCTTATTCTTAAACTGTGTGTGGCCCCTGGTTCTGGACTCCCCCCCAACATCGGGAACATGTTTCCTGCCTCTAGCTGGTCCAAACCCTTAATAATCCCCTTCTCCTTCTCCTTCTTGCCATAGAGGGAGTGCAGAGACGGTTCACCAGACTGATTCCTGGGATGTCAGGACTGTCTAATGAAGAAAGACTGGATAGACTTGGTTTATACTCTCAAGAATTTAGGAGATTGACAGGGGATCTTATAGAAACTTACAAAATTCTTAAGGGGTTGGACAGGCTAGATGCAGGAAGATTGCTCCTGATGTTGGGGAAGTCCAGGACAAGGGGTCACAGCTTAAGGATAAGGGGGAAATCCTTTAAAACCGCGATGAGAAGAACTTTTTTCACACAGAGAGCGGTGAATCTCTGGAACTCTCTGCCACAGAGGGTAGTCGAGGCCACAGTTCATTGGCTATATTTAAGAGGGAGTTAGATGTGGCCCTTGTGGCTAAGGGGATCAGGGGGTATGGAGAGAAGGCAGGTATGGGATACTAAGTTGGATGATCAGCCACGATCATATTGAATGGCGGTGCAGGCTCGAAGGGCCGAATGGCCTACTCCTGCACCTAATTTCTATGTTTCTATGTTTCTATGTGTCTTCTTATCGGGTCCACACACAAGGTTAGAGGTTGATCAGCCAGAGCTGAACGCACGTCTTGGCCTCTGCACACAATGGTGTCTGGCTTGTCGCATCTTGTTGCGGTGGTGGTGGAAAGATTGGTGGGGACAGGATCGCGAGGTGAACACTCTTTCCTTGACCCCCATTTCCTGGTTACCGTGACATAGACGGCAAGTTACTGTACTTCATCAAGACGTTCCCGGCTTATTCGTTGTTGTCTGTGCACATAAGTGATCTTTGACTTAAAGAACAGGTCCCCGCTTTTAACCTCTGCCTGTTGTGATAATGTGGAGTGTTTAGTCAGGCGTGTCGCTTATGTGGATAATGTGTGTGGATAATGTGGATAAATGTGAGGTTATCCATTTTGGTGGCAAAAATAGGAAAGCAGACTATTATCTAAATGGTGGCCGATTGGGAAAGGGGGAGATGCAGCGAGACCTGGGTGTCATGGTACACCAGTCATTGAAGGTAGGCATGCAGGTGCAGCAGGCAGTAAAGAAAGCGAATGGTATGTTAGCTTTCATTGCAAAAGGATTTGAGTATAGGAGCAGAGAGGTTCTACTGCAGTTGTACAGGGTCTTGGTGAGACCACACCTGGAGTATTGCATACAGTTTTGGTCTCCAAATCTGAGGAAGGACATTATTGCCATAGAGGGAGTGCAGAGACGGTTCACCAGACTGATTCCTGGGATGTCAGGACTGTCTTATGAAGAAAGTCTATATTTAAGAGGGAGTTAGATGTGGCCCTTGTGGCTAAGGGGATCAGGGGGTATGGAGAGAAGGCAGGTATGGGATACTGAGTTGGATGATCAGCCATGATCATATTGAATGGCGGTGCAGGCTCGAAGGGCCGAATGGCCTACTCCTGCGCCTATTTTCTATGTTTCTATGTTTCTATGTTTAGGTTAGAGACACAGCGTGGGAACAGGCCCACTGTGTCCAGTCCGACCTACGATCACCCCAACACTACTCCTATCCTTGGCACCGGGGGTCAAGGGACTGACAAACCTGCACGTCTTTGGAGTGTGGGAGGAAACCGGAGCACCCGTGGAAAACCCACCATCACCGGGAGAGCGTGCAAACTCCATGCAGACAGCACCCGAGGTCAGGATCAAACTCGGGTCTCAGGCGCTCTCTGCCTCAGAGGGCGGTGGAGGCCGGTTCTCTGGATGCTTTCAAGAGAGAGCTAGATAGGGCTCTTAAAGATAGAAACATAGACATAGAAACATAGAAATTAGGTGCAGGAGTAGGCCATTCGGCCCTTCGAGCCTGCACCGCCATTCAATATGATCATGGCTGATCATCCAACTCAGTATCCCATCCCTGCCTTCTCTCCATACCCCCTGATCCCCTTAGCCACAAGGGCCACATCTAACTCCCTCTTAAATATAGCCAATGAACTGTGGCCTCAACTACCCTCTGTGGCAGAGAGTTCCAGAGATTCACCATTCTCTGTGTGAAAATATTGAGGAGTCAGGGGATATGGGGAGAAGGCAGGAACGGGGTACTGATTGGGGATGATCAGCCACGATCACATTGAATGGCGGTGCTGGCTCGAAGGGCCGAATGGCCTACTCCTGCACCTATTGTCTAATGTCAGCAGCTCTACCCGCTGCACCGCCAGGCCGAGCCACCGTGTATTTAATGCTACGTTCAGATATATTAGCTGATATTTTCTCTCTCTCTCTCTCTCTCTGCGTGACTCTGAGAAGAAAGGGATAAATGTGGTGGAAATTGCGATCCTCTGTCTACCAGCTGGCTTGTGAACCCAGGGCAACCGATGCACCGGGTCATGTTCCTCCCAGCTGCTCAACGGGAGATTGTCATAAAAATTCTGCTTCAAGTTTCATGTCCAATGTCTTGGCAGAATTGGGGCAGGGAGAGAAAACCAGACCTTCGCGACGCTGGGTAAACGCTGCCTTCAGAATGATGTTTAGACGTCACCTTTTCGGAAGAAGGTCTTCCATTTCCTTTCCTCCGTTTCGTTCACCCTTGCCGACTGTGCTGCAGCAGTCTGGAACCCAGACATCAGATGGCCTGTCCCGGCCAAACCCCCCGTAAATGCTGCTCCAAATACAACTCTTCCTCCAGGCTTAGAGTCGTACCATCATACATGTAGTCTTGAGGGCCCGTCCCACTTGGGTGATTTTTTTTAGGCGCCACATGGTGTCGCCTGTACGGCCGTGAGTCGTCTCCTCAGTCGCCCAAAGAGCCGTAGCGTCTTTCTGGTCGCCGCTGGATTTTCAACACGTTGAAACATTTTCGGAGACAGTCGGCGACAGTGGGTTTGACGCCAATGAGCGAAGCGTGACTTCTCCTGACGTAGGCGCTGTCGCAGTTGTACCCAGGTTAACGTAGGTTGTCGCTGGTGCTGACTCCAGTTTTTTTTCTTTGTTAAAGTAATGATTCTATTTCAAATTTTATGTCGATGGGGGGGTGGGGGGGGGGGCCAGTCGCCAATTTGTCGGCGACCCGCTACATAGAAACATAGAAACATAGAAATTAGGTGCAGGAGTAGAGGCCATTCGGCCCTTCGAGCCTGCACCGCCATTCAGTATGATCATGACTGATCATCCAACTCAGTATCCCGTACCTGCCTTCTCTTCATACCCCCTGATCCCCTTAGCCACAAGGGCCACATCTAACTCCCTCTTAAATATAGCCAATGAACTGTGGCCTCAACTACCCTCTGCGGCAGAGAGTTCCAGAGATTCACCACTCTCTGTGTGAAAAAGGTTCTTCTCATCTCATCTTAAAGGATTTCCCCCTTATCCTTAAGCTGTGACCCCTTGTCCTGGACTTCCCCAACATCGGGAACAATCTTCCTGCATCTAGCCTGTCCAACCCCTTAAGAATTTTGTAAGTTTCTATATGATCCCCTCTCAATCTCCTAAATTCTAGAGAGTATAAACCAAGTCTATCCAGTCTTTCTTCATAAGACAGTCCTGACATCCCAGGAATCAGTCTGGTGAACCTTCTCTGCACTATGGCAATAATGTCCTTCCTCAGATTTGGAGACCAAAACTGCACGCAATACTCCAGGTGTGGTCTCACCAAGACCCTATATAACTGCAGTAGAACCTCCCTGCTCCTATACTCAAATCCTCTTGCTATGAAAGCCAACATACCATTCGCTTTCTTCACTGCCTGCTGCACCTGCATGCCTACCGTCAATGACTGACTGGTGGACCATGCTACGACTGTGACAGTCGCCGGCAGTTGCCTAAAATTAGCCCAAGTGGGACAGGCCCTTTACAACATGGGAACTGGCCCTTCGGCCCAACTTGCCTATGCTGACCAAGAAGACAATCTACACTAGCCCCAACTGCCCGCACTTGGATATGGATCATGTGAAGGCAGATACAACGTTTAAAGGAGATGTGGTCGGAGCAAGTTTTTTTACACAGAGTAGCGGGCGCCTGGAACGCACAGGTGGTGGTGGAGGCAGATAAAATAGTGGCCGTTAAGAGGCTTTTAGAGGGGTACGTGGGGAATGGTGGGATGTGCATCACATGCAAATTGTGGAGACTAGTTTAGAAATTAAGTGCAGGAGTAGGCCATTCGGCCCTTCGAGCCTGCACCGCCATTCAATATGATCATGGCTGATCATCCAACTCAGTATCCCGTACCTGCCTTCTCTCCATACCCCCTGATCCCTTTAGCCACAAGTGCCACATCTAACTCCCTCTTAAATATAGCCAATGAACTGGCCTCAACTACCTTCTGTGGTGGAGAATTCCACAGATTCACCACTCTCTGTGTGAAAAATGTTTTTCTCATCTCGGTCCTATAAGGTTTCCCCCTTATCCTTAAACTGTGTGACCCCTTGTTCTGGACTTCCCCAACATCGGGAACAATCTTCCTGCATCTAGCCTGTCCAACCCCTTAAGAATTTTATGAGTTTCTATAAGATCCCCTCCCAATCTTCTAAATTCTAGCGAGCACAAACCGAGTCTGTCAAGTCTTTCTTCATATGAAAGCCCTGCCATCCCAGGAATCAGTCTGGTGAACCTTCTCTGTACTCCCTCTATGGCAAGAATGTCTTTCCTCAGATTAGGAGACCAAAACTGTACGCAATACTCCAGGTGTGGTATACTCTTCCATTCTCCACGTGACGTTGAAGGTTGGCTTTGGCAGATGTAGGAGCTGCATTGTGGCATCCTCATCAAAGATACTTTGGATTTTTGACGGCTTGATGGTGGGAAATGAAAATGCAAATTTCATCAGCGGTGTCCAAAGCTACACTTATACAGTTTTGGCTTCTTTAGTTTTTAGTTTAGTTTAGAGATACAGCACGGAAACAGGCCCTTCGGCCCACCGGGTCCACGCCGACCAGCGATCCCCGCACATTAACACTATCCTACACACACTAGGGCAAATTTTTCTACAATTTTACCAAGCCAATTAACCTACAAACTTGCACGTCTTTGGAGTATGGGAGTGCGGTGATTCCAGGACCACAGGACAAAGGTTTAAGGTGAAGGGACAAAGATTTAATAGGGGTACACAAAAAAGCTGGAGAAACTCAGCGGGTGCAGCAGCATCTACGGAGCGAAGGAAATAGGCAACGTTTCGTCCCGAAACGTTGCCTATTTCCTTCGCTCCATAGATGCTGCTGCACCCGCTGAGTTTCTCCAGCTTTTTTGTGTACCTTCGATTTTCCAGCATAGAAACATAGAAACATAGAAAATAGGTGCAGGAGCAGAAGCCATTCGGCCCTTCGAGCCTGCACCGCCATTCAATATGATCATGGCTGATCATCCAACTCAGTATCCCGTACCTGCCTTCTCTCCATACCCCCTGATCCCTTTAGCCACAAGGGCCACATCTAACTCCCTCTTAAATATAGCCAATGAACTGTGTGTGGCCTCAACTACCTTCTGCGGCAGAGAATTCCACAGAAAACCCACGCAGGTCACGGGGAGAATGTACAAACTCCGTACAGACAGCTCCCGTAGTCGGGATCGAACCCGGGACTCTAAGGCAGCAACTCTGCCGCTGCGCTACCGTGAGCGCCCTTCTCCTGTCTTGCACCCCACACAAACCGAAGGAGTAGGTTGCCTGAGTTTCCTGTGTTTTGTGCCGTGCCAAATTTGTCAATGTTATCGGAACTGGCAGGATGCCCTGACTTTTTCTGGCAGCGTTTTCACGATGTCTGTGCGACGTCTCAGACAGTTGTTTGTGTATTATCTACAGAGTTATAGAGCTGATCAGTTTGGAGCCAAATCTTTCAACCCAACCTGTCCGTGCCAACCAAGTTTACATAGAAACATAGAAATTAGGTGCAGCAGTAGGCCATTCGGCCCTTCGAGCCTGCACCGCCATTTAATATGATCATGGCTGATCATCCAACTCAGTATCCCGTACCTGCCTTCTCTCCATACCCCCTGATCCCCTTAGCCACAAGAGCCACATCTAACTCCCTCTTAAATATAGCCAATGAACTGGCCTCAACTACCCTCAGTGGCAGAGAGTTCCAGAGATTCACCACTCTCTGTGTGAAAAAAGTTCTTCTCATCTCGGTTTTAAAGGATTTCCCCCTTATCCTTAAGCTGCGACCCCTTGTCCTGGACATCCCCAACATCGGGAACAATCTTCCTGCATCTAGCCTGTCCAACCCCTTAAGAATTTTGTAAGTTTCTATAAGATCCCTCCCTCAATCTCCTAAATTCTAGAGAGTATAAACCAAGTCTATCCAGTCTTTCTTCATAAGCCAGTCCTGACATCCCAGGAATCAGTCTGGTGAACCGTCTCTGCACTCCCTCTATGGCAATAATGTCCTTCCTCAGATTTGGAGACCAAAAACTGTACGCAATACTCCAGGTGTGGTCTCACCAAGACCAAGTTTAGTTTAGTTTAGAGACACAGCGCAGAAGCAGAGTCCTTCTGCCCACAGAGTCCACGCCGACCAGCGATCCCACCCCCCCCCCCCCCCCCCCGTACACAAACACTATCCTACACGCTGGGAAGTCAGAACCCTCGTCACAGTTGAAGAATAAGGGGTAAGCCATTTAGAACGGAGACGAGGAAACACTTTTTCTCACAGAGAGTTGTGAGTCTGTGGAATTCTCTGCCTCAGAGTGCGGTGGAGGCCGGTCCTCTGGATACTTTCAAGGGAGTGCTAGATAGGGCTCTTAAAGATAGCGGAGTCAGGGAGATATGGGGAGAAGGCAGGAACGGGGCACTGATTGGGGATGATCAGCCATGATCATATTGCATGGCGGTGCTGGCTCGAAGGGCCGAATGGCCTACTCCTGCACCTAGGGTCTTTCAACGTAATTCATGTAATCGACATTATGTGGTCACCGTACAACAGGCATTTAAATTAACCTGCTGCGTAAATAGACAATAGGTGCAGGAAGAGGCCATTCGGCCCTTTGAGCCAAATACTATGGATGCAAGCAGCACATTGAAAAAAGATTCCCCTTCTGTGTAAATTAACTAGTCCTGCACCTCTTTGTTCCTTTAAACTTTGTCCCTCGTACCTTAATGGCCGGTGCAACCTGACGCAAGATGTCACCAGAGTGAAGTGGTCGTGGTCCACCACGAGTTCCGTACGATATAACGGGGGAGCTAGATAAAGAGTTCCCACCGTACTCGGCAATTTTGTCATTTGTGTGAGTGACTTGTCCGTCTCCCGATCTTTCCCGTTAATCGTGAATGACCATCATGGACTGTTGTGTAGTTAATCACGTGGCACAAATGATGTCACTTTTTTTCACACACTATATAAATATCCTCCGTTGGTAGAATTGGCTCATTTGCAGACATGCCTATACAAAGTTGGTTCGAGCACAGACTGGTTGTTATTTTCATTGACGCGCTGCATGCATTAGCGCAACATGTGCATCGAAAACGCTTGCGTGAAGGCAGAAGGGTGAGATTAATTAAAAAGAGAATTAAGAGGAAGTCTCACTGGGTTAAGCCCATGTTTCAACGGAGATCTCAATTTGGACAAAGATTCTCAAACAATGACAATTAGTTGGGACATCCTCGATGGACACATGGTCCATTGATATTGAGACCACCTTTTTTACTCACCTTGTGTCCCCTCTGTCAAGCTTCCGGGTTTACCGTTCGCAGGAGTTCCCACGGTACCCGCAAGAGTCATTACGGATATCGCATGGATATCGCACTGGCATCTGCGCTTGTACAATGTTGCAACACTCACCAAAAAGTGCTCAAGTCACTCTTGGAGAAATTCAAAAATGTTTGAATTTTCTCCCGACCTAACAAAGTTACACGACTACCTGTCGTTAGCGCCACGGAGGTCCTCGGTGGTCCACGAATGCCGTACTGTTATCGCAGGAGGTTCCCACGATGTTAAACTCTTGTTAAGTCTTGCGTCAGGTTGCACTGTGAGAAAGCCCTTTAAATCTACGGCCCGTAGACCTTGACATTTCCACCTTGGGGAAGGGGGTTCAGACTGTCTAGCCAATCATAATTGCATATAGGGTGGTTTCACTAAAGGTCACTGGAGCGTAGATCCGCACCCACGTGACCAAAATTCTCAAGTGGAGGACACGTTAGTGGATTGGAAAAAACGCATTTTCCCACCCGTTAAAAACATAGAAAACGGCGAGGTTGTGAGCTGCAATTTATTGTGCCAGTCGGGGTGACCGTGAGGCACAGCTACCTAGATTTACAGGGAAAAAAAAAGATAGCAAGTAAGGTAAATTCAAGAGGGAACTGAAGGTGCCAAATCCGGCGGAAATGAACAGCGGACATTTGCCGTGGATATTTACAGGTCCAAAATATCGGGAATTATCGCGTTTGCTCGCTGAATATCATCAAAAGTAAGGCATTATTAACTTACTTTTGATAAATTCAGCGAGCAAACGCGATAATTCCCGATATTTTGGACCTGTAAATATCCACGGCAAATGTCCGCTGTTCATTTCCGCCGTCAGTTGCGTCAGTTGCGCATCACGCAGATGGCGCGCGAAGATTTTGTACATCCCAAAATCGTGGGGCGCCGCGCGCAAACGCGAGTCACTGCCTACGTCACGTGACCATGCACCATGCGCGCGTAACGCATGCCATGCGCGTCGTGCGTTGTGGCGCGTAAACGATGTCGCCTAAATTACGCGCAAACGACTCCCTAGTGGGACAACATCGTTCTTGCTTGTAATAAACACATCAGCAATTCCTTCACGAGATAGTCACTCAGCGGGTCAGCCGGCATCTCTGGAGAGAAGGAATGGGTGACGTTTCGGGTCGGGGACCTCCTTCAGAATTCTTCAGGTCCCCTCCCCGAAAGGTCACCCTTCCTTTTTCGCCATAGATGCCGCCTGAACCGCTGAGTTACTCCATAGAGCCTTACAGTGTGGAACCAGGCCCTTCGGCCGAACATGCCGCACACCGGCCAACATGTCCCAGCTATACTAGTCCCACCTGCATGCGTTTGGCCCATATCCCTCCAAACCTGTCCAATCCAACGTTCTTAAACGTTGTAATAATACCTGCGTCAACTACCTCCTCCTCCATACAACCCGCCATTTAATCTTCCCCGGCGTAAACAAGCATCTGCAGTTCCTTCCTGCAGTATTCCTTCATTCCCAGTAATTCTAATCTCTGCGACTCCCAGACTCACAGCATAATGATTGCCTGAAATATACACATTCAAACTGTCTGAAGCCGGCATTTCCCCCTGTTACAAATATTGAAATTGTTGCTATTTATCGGTGAAACGCTGCAAAAAAAAAAAAAAACATTGCGGAGAGCGTTTGCAAAGACGAGAGTGTGAAGCTTCGTACTAAATGACAAGGTATTTGATTTCACTTTGCAGAACCAATGCAGAATGAAATTTACAGCCTCTGTGGACAAGCACTACAGAATTGCTGCAATTTTTATCCAGTTGTAAATCAAATCATTTACATCGGGTTGCAACAAAACAAATGTATTCACATTACTATTGAATGCAAACAGCATATTTCGGTTGCCACCAATATTTCTGACGGATGCTAGCATTGAATCCATGGCATAATGATAGGTCTGCTGTTGATTCTGGTGTTGAGAAAATTATCCCCAATCAACCATTCATATTGATAACAATATCAAACAGTCCAAAACTGTTTGTGCCTGTGTGGAATAAATTGATCCTATTGACTGATGTTCAATAACCTCTTCCATTAATATCAATTTAAAACGGATCAATGCCATTTCCAGCAGTACTGATGAGGCTAATCCCATTCATATCAATATTAATTCCTCCATGTTAATGTTATGCCGTCCAAACCCACTGAGACCATGTTAAGTAGACAAATTCCCATTGACATTGGTATTGAGCTGTCTAATTGTATTGACGTAGCCATAAGGGAGAACTAATTTCATTGAAACCATATTGATCTGATTCTATTATTATGACATCGTTATGTTCTTTACTGTACAGAGAGGCAGATTTGAGGAGGATTTATACATTTTAATTTTTTGTGATGCCCTGCTAAAACATCTAATCAAGTGCCTTAAACCCCTGTACGAGTTCATTCCACGCGTTCTCCCTGAGTTTGCCCCGATTCGAACTCGGAGATTTACGGTAATGGCCGCTCGTCGGTACTCGGGGCTCTCGTGGACATTTTTCAACATGTTGAAAAATCTTCACGAGTTTTCCCGTGCTTACCTGCCCATTAGCGAGTCTTCCCGAGTACCTGCCGTTAGCGTTACGAGCCGCCGAGCTCCGACGTACCCGCTACGTTCATTCTCCGTGCTTACCACGAGTTTGATTTTTTTTAAACCTGGGAGAGCTCTTGGAATGAACTCGTACAGTGGGACAGGGCTATTAGTCCACCAATCCTTTCATAGCAAAAGGATTTGAGTATAGGAGCAGGGAGGTTCTACTGCAGTTGCACAGGGTCTTGGTGAGACCACACCTGGAGTATTGCGTACAGTTTTGGTCTCCAAATCTGAGGAAGGACATTATTGCCATAGAGGGAGTGCAGAGAAGGTTCACCAGAATGATTCCTGGGATGTCAGGACTGTCTTATGAAGAAAGACTGGATAGACTTGGTTTATACTCTCTAGAATTTAGGAGATTGAGAGGGGATCTTATAGAAACTTACAAAATTCTTAAGGGGTTGGACAGGCTAGATGCAGGAAGATTGTTCCCGATGTTGGGGAAGTCCAGGACAAGGGGTCACAGCTTAAGGATAAAGGGGGAAATCCTTTAAAACCGAGATGAGGAGAACTTTTTTCAAACAGAGAGTGGTGAATCTCTGGAATTCTCTGCCACAGAGGGTAGTTGAGGCCACAGTTCATTGGCTATATTTAAGAGGGAGTTAGATGTGGCCCTTGTGGCTAAGGGGATCAGAGGGTATGGAGAGAAGGCAGGTACAGGATACTGAGTTGGATGATCAGCCATGATCATATTGAATGGCGGTGCAGGCTCGAAGGGCCGAATGGCCTCTACTCCTGCATCTAATTTCTATGTTTCTATGTTAATCTGCCCCAGCAAACACAGTCCATTCCCCCTCACAGATGCTGCCTGGACATTGTGTTACTCCAGCACTGTATGTTCTGCCCAGGATTCCAGCATCTGCGATCTTTGGTGTTCCTAAACACAGCTCCCCGCCAATTCTGGCCTCGTTTGAAATAATATTGGTGTTGGTCTATGATTGTCACGTTCGTTTTAGCAATACAGCGTGCAAACAGGCCGTTCAGCCGACCGAGTCTGTGTCGTGACAGCGACCCCCCCCCCCCCCCCCCCCCGTGCACTAGCACCGCGCTACACGCTAGGGACAATATCCGATCTTTACCGAAGCCAATTCACCGACAATCCTGGCGTGCGGGAGGAAACCGGAGCACCCGGAGAAAACCCACGCAGGTCACGGGAAGAAAGGACAAACACCGTACAGACAGCGCCCGTAGTCAGGATGGAACCCGGATCTCTGGCGCTGTGAGGCAGCAACTCTACAAAGCTGCGACACTTGTGCAGCCACAGTGTATGGAAGAACAGTGGAAATGCCACACCATACTGTGGTGACAGCACACACTACAAAGCTGCTACCTGTATCTCTTGTGTTTATGTCTGGAGGCACAAGGGACTGTAGATGTTGGAATCTTGAGCAAAGATGAATGTCATGTGAAAAGTGATAGGAGAAGAATTGGGCCATTCGGCCCATCAAGTCTACTCCACCATTCAATCACGGCTGATCCATCTCCCCCTCCTAACCCCATTCTCCTGCCTTCTCCAGGAGGCAGTCCACCAGTCATTGAAGGTAGGCATGCAGGTGCAGCAGGCAGTGAAGAAAGCGAATGGTATGTTGGCTTTCATAGCAAAAGGATTTGAGTATAGGAGCAGGGAGGTTCTACTGCAGTTGTACAGGGTCTTGGTGAGACCACACCTGGAGTATTGCGGACAGTTTTGGTCTCCAAATCGGAGGAAGGACATTATTGCCATAGAGGGAGTGCAGAGAAGGTTCACCAGACTGATTCCTGGGATGTCAGGACTGTCTTATGAAGAAAGACTGGATAGACTTGGTTTATACTCTCTAGAATTTAGGAGATTGAGGGGGGATCTTATAGAAATTTACAAAATTATTAAGGGGTTGGACAGGCTAGATGCAGGAAGATTGCTCCCAATGTTGGGGAAGTCCAGGACAAGGGGTCACAGTTTAAGGATAAAGGGGAAATCCTTTAAAACCGAGATGAGAAGAACTTTTTTCACAGAGAGTGGTGAATCTCTGGAACTCTCTGCCACAGAAGGTAGTTGAGGCCAGTTCATATTTAAGAGGGAGTTAGATGTGGCCCTTGTGGCTAAAGGGATCAGTGGGGTATGTAGAGAAGGCAGGTACAGGATACTGAGTTGGATGATCAGCCATGATCATATTGAATGGCGGTGCAGGCTCGAAGGGCCGAATGGCCTACTCCTGCACACATTTTCTATGTTTCTATATGTTTCTCCCCATAACCTCTGACAACCGAATCTATCTCTGCCTTAAAAATATCCACTGACTTGGCCTCCACAGACTTCTGCGGCAAGGAATTCCGCAGATTCACCACCCTCTGACTAAAGTGGTAGAATATTTCAGATTGAGTCTGAAGAAGGGTCTCCACCCGAAACGTCACCCATTCCTTTCTCTCCAGAGATGCTGCCCGTCCCGCTGAGTTACCCCAGCTTTTTGTGTCTATCTTAGAGGATTCAGTTGCCTGTGCTTAAACCTAGCCGGCAATTTACACAAAGCACATTCGCTCGGGGAATAACATTGATAATATCTAAATTTCTGGGATATATTTGAAACATAGAAAAGTTAAGAAAGGTTTAGAGAGAGATGGGTCAAGCATAGGAAAATGGAACTAGCATAGATAGGCCAATGTGATTGCGCAAAAGGGCTTGTTTCCATGTTATTTGACTCTGTAGTCTATGTAGCTGAAGCCCTATTTCGGTTAGTTTAGTTTAGAGATACAGCGTGGAAACAGGCCCTTCGGCCCACCGAGTCCGTGCCGACCAGCGATCCCCGTACATTAACAGTAGGGAGTTCTTCTTTTTCTTTTTCTTCTTCTTCCTCTTGCGTACGGCGTGCAACAGCCTAAAGTTGTCGGACAACTTGTTCTATTTGATCTTAGAAACATAGAAATTAGGTGCAGGAGTAGGCCATTCGGCCCTTCGAGCCTGCACCGCCATTCAATATGATCATGGCTGATCATCCAACTCAGTATCCCATACCTGCCTTCTCTCCATACCCTCTGATCCCCTTAGCCACAAGGGCCACATCTAACTCCCTCTTAAATATAGCCAATGAACTGTGGCCTCGACTTCCCTCTGCGGCAGAGAGTTCCAGAGATTCACCACTCTCTGTGTGAAAAAAGTTCTTCTCATCTCGGTTTTAAAGGATTTCCCCCTTATCCTTAAGCTGTGACCCCTTGTCCTGGACTTCCCCAACATCATGTCTTTGGGGGGTGGGAGGAAACCGAAGATCTCGGAGAAAACCCACGCGGGTCACGGGGAGAGCGTGCAAACTCCGTACGGAGAGCGGCCGTAGTCAGGATCGAACCCGGGTCTCCGGCGCTGCATTTGCTGTAAGGCAGCGACTCTACCGCTGCGCCACTGCGCTGAGTGTACGGCTGTAATATCCCTTCTCTGCTCCTTAAGGGCCTGTCCCACTGCACGAGGTAATTCAAGAGCTCCCCCGAGTTTACCCTGATTCGAACTCGGAGAATTACGGCAATGGCCGCTCGTCGGTACTCGGGGCTGGTGTGGACACTTTTCAACACGTTGAAAAATCTTCACGAGCTTACCGCGTCTCCCGAGTACCTGCCGTTAGCGTTACGAGCCGCTAAGAGACGTCCCCGAGCTCCGAGGTGCCCGCTACGTTCATTCTACGTGCTTACCACGAGTTTGAACTCGGGAGAGCTCTTGAATTAGCTCGTACAGTGGGACAGGCCCTTTAAGAGAGAATATTCCCGTACATAAACCTGACTGGTCTAACTGAAGTGGGTCAACCTTTCGTAATAACTTTGCAGCTGTCTCTCAGCAGATTTGAGCATGAGCTTACAAGAGCTGGCAATGTTAACAACACACTTTTGCATAAATTAACTTTCTAGTCTGGCAGAGGGATTTACATTAACCTTGTATTTAAAGTTGTTTTGTCTTTAAAAGCTGCTGTAACTTTGCACCCAATTACTCTGTTAATTAATTCATTCTTATTCATACCTCTTGATATGATCGCATGAGATCTGGTGCCAGTTTTAATTGCTTTCTTGATGAGGGCAGAATAATTCAGATAAAAGTCTTTATCTGGTCTCCCACTGTTCTCTCCAACACAGGGCACTCAACAATGCCAATTGCTGCCAATTTATGACATTCAATATCCTTTGGTGTGGAGAATCTTTTCACTATATACTCAGCTTTTAACTATTTTTATTTCCCAGTGAAATATCAACCGGTTTCCACAGATTGAATGTTTCATTCAGTCTGAAGAAGGGTTTCAGCCCGAAACGTTGCCTATTTCCTTCGCTCCATAGATGCTGCCGCACCCGCTGAGTTTCTCCAGCATTTTTGTCTCAGATTCAGATTCAGATTCAAATTTAATTGTCATTGTCAGTGTACAGTACAGAGACAACGAAATGCATTTAGCATCTCCCTGGAACAGCGACATAGCATATGATTTGAATCTACCTTCGATTTTCCAGCATCTGCAGTTCCTTCTTGAACACATTGAATGTTGCAATGTTGCTTTCTTGCTGCAAGCATTTTGTTTACAAAAATTAATGTCGATATGAATCAAAGATAGACATAGAGCGCTGGAGTAACTCAGCGGGTCAGGCAGCATCTGTGGAGAACATGGATAGGTGACGTTTCACAGAGTGCTGGAGTAACTCAGCGGGTCAGGCAGCATCTGTGGAGAACATGGATAGGTGACGTTTCACAGAGTGCTGGAGTAACTCAGCGGGTCAGGCAGCATCTGTGGAGAACATGGATAGGTGACGTTTCACAGAGTGCTGGAGTAACTCAGCGGGTCAGGCAACATCTGTGGAGAACATGGATAGGTGACGTTTCACAGAGTGCTGGAGTAACTCAGCGGGTCAGGCAGCATCTATGGAGCTAAGGAAATAGGCAACGTTTCGGGCCGAAACCCATAAGGGTTTCGGCCCGAAACGTTGCCTATTTCCAGAAGGATTTCGGCCCGAAAAGTTGCGTATTTCCTTAGCTCCATAGATGCTGCTGTATCATAACTCAGAGGGTCAGGCAGCATCTGTGGTGAACATGGATAGGTGACGTTTCACAGAGTGCTGGAGTAACTCAGCGGATCAGGCAGCATCTGTGGAGGACATGGATAGGTGACGTTTCACAGAGTGCTGGAGTAACTCAGCAGGTCAGGCAGTATCTGTGGAGCGAGGGAAATAGGCAACGTGTCGGGTCGAGACCCTTCTTCAGACTGATGTGAGTCTGAATCAGTCTGAAGAAGGGTTTTGCCCCAAAACGGCGCCTATTTCCTTCGCTCCATAGATACTGCCTCACCCGCTGAGTTACTCCAGCACATTTTGTGTACTTTCGATTTTTCCAGCATCTGCAGTTCCTTTTAAAAGACATTTGGTCAGGCACAAGGATGGGAGAGGTTTAGAGGGATATGAGCCAAACACGGACAGGTGGAACAATTGTAGGTAGGATATATTGGTCGATGGGCAAAAGAGCCAATTTCCATACACTATGACTCTAAATCCAAGATAATGTCTGTTCAAAGAAAATATCAGCGATAGTCTTGGCTGTCAAAGTACATTGCAATATTTACTCAAGATTCTAACAATTAATTATTAATTCCAAAATATTTATATTGCTTTTTATAGACAATAGACAATAGGTGCAGGAGTAGGCCATTCGGCCCTTCGAGCCAGCACCGCCATTCATTGTGATCATGGCTGATCATCCCCAATCAGTACCCCGTTCCTGCCTTCTCCCCATATCCCCTGACTCCGCTATCTTTAAGAGCCCTGTCTAGCTCTCGAAAGCATTCAGAGAACCGGCCTCCAGAGAATTCCACAGACTCACAACTCTCTGTGAGAAAAAGTGTTTCCTCGTCTCTGTTCTAAATGGCTTACTCCTTATTCTTAAACTGTGTGTGGCCCCTGGTTCTGGACTTCCCCAACATCGGGAACATGTTTCCTGCCTCAAGCATGTCCAATCACATATGTTTCAATGAGAATTCCTCTCATCCTTCTAAACTTCAGAGTGTACAAGCCCAGCTGCTCCATTCTCTCAGCATATGACAGTCCCGCCATCCCGGGAATTAACCTGGTGAACCTACGCTGCACTCCCTCAATAGCAAGAATGTCCTTCCTCAAATTAGGGGACCAAAACTGCACACAATACTATAGGTGTGGTCTCACTAGGGCTCTGTACAGCTGCAGAAGGGCCTCTTTGCTCCTATATTCGATTCCTCTTGTTATAAAGGCCAACATGCCATTCGCTTTCTTCACTGCCTGCTGTACCTGCATGCTTACTTTCATAGACTGATGAACAAGGACCCCCAGATCTCGTTGTACTTCTCCTTTTCCCAACTTGACGCCATTTAGATAGTTTGTCACTCAGTCATAGAGCCTAACTCAAGGACGAGCCGACTAGCTTATTATCTCTTTCTCTTATACATTCTAAAGTTGAGAGAGTCTTTAAAGCGAGCACATTGATAAAAGCCTTTAGGGCGGTCACGGTGGCGCCTTACAGCGCTTCCACACGCCAGCGACTCGGGTTCGATCCCAACTACGGGCGCTGTCTGTCCGTTCTCCCCGTGACCTGCGTGGGTTTTCTCCAGGATCTTCGGTTTCCTCCCACACTCCAAAGACGTGCGTATAGCTTTGTATGTCAATTGGGTTGGTGTAAATGTGAAATTGTCCCCGGCGTGTGTAGGATAGTGTTAGTGTGGGGGGGGATAGCTGGTCGGGGTGGACTCGGTGGGCCGAAGGGCCTGTTTCCGCGCTGTGTCTCTAAACGAAGCAAAGAATGAGACGAAGATGATTTTTTTTCCCTCTGAGGCTGGTAGATGATGGGAATTCTCAACCCTGGAGACGTGATTGTCACGAGTACAGAGACACGATGAAATCCTTGTTCTGCGTTCGATCCAGTCCCGTCCCTCCGTGCATGAGGGCATTAGATCTTCATCTGGAGCAACACGCAGAGAGTCACCACGTTTTAACACCATCTTACAACTTCCGACCCTCCGCAGTTTGGTTTCTTATTTCCTCACTTAGAGCGGGCAGAATTGTGACACTGCATGGTAAATGACATGGCACTGCATGTGACAAATACATTTGAACTTGAACCTGAACTTGAATAGATCATATGTTCTGCTCCTGTCAATGCTTCCATTGTTCAAGTTGTCTGGTTTAGTTTACATAGAAACATAGAAACTAGGTGCAGGAGGCCCTTCGAACCAGCGCCGCCATTCATTGTGATCATGGCTGATCGTCCCCTACCAATAACCCGTGCCTGCCTTCTCCCCATATCCCTCGACTCCACCAGCCCCTAGAGCTCTATCTAACTCTCTCTTAAATCCATCCAGTGACTTGGCCTCCACTGCCCTCTGTGGCAGGGAATTCCATAAATTCCATAAACTCTCTGGGTGAAAAAGTTTTTTCTCACCTCAGTCTTAAATGAACTCCCCTTTATTCTAAGACTGTGTGTGGGCCCCTGGTTCTGGACTCGCCCAACATTGGGAACGTTTTTCCTGCTTCTAGCTTGTCCAGTCCTTTTATAGTTTAGTTTAGTTTAGAGATACAGCGTCTGCTTCTTGTGTTTTGAGGCAGCAGAGGTCCGCAGCAGGGTGATGCCATCCGCTTTGACATCCGTAGGTGCCCGCCCGAAAATGGGCGCATGCCCCGGGTTGGCGCCGAACTGCGGCGTTGCTGCTGCTGTCACGGTTTGCTGTCGTCCGCCTGACTGAGGTCAGTAGACAGGGCTCGCCACAGTGAGGTCGACAACACAAACCCCGATATAGCGTGGAAACAGGTCCTTCCGCCCACCAAGTCTACTCCGCCATTCTATCATGGCTGATCTATAGATAGATAGATATGCCATTTATTGTCACTATACATGTACAGTGAAACTGAAAGCTGCTCGTACTCAGTGCATACATACAATTTAGCACACAAAAAAAAACAAGAAACAGAAAAAACAAAAAACAGAAGGGAGATGGGGGGGGGGGGAATAGGTGCACAAATTCTGCGGCGCTACATACATATATACATATATACAGATGGAAGTCCGTGTGGGGCGGTTTAGTCAGTGCATGTGTGAATTTGAATTTACAGTAGATATAATTCTCGGAAAGCAACTATTCCTGAGTCTGTTTGTCCTGGATTTGATGCACCTATAGCGCCTTCCAGAGGGCAGCAGGTCGAACAGTCCAAATGCAGGATGGCAGGATGGGAGCTGTCTACTATATCTGCTATGGGGTCTACTATATCTCCCTCCTAACCCCATTCTCCTGCCTTCTCCCCATAACCCCTGACGCCCGTACTAATCAAGAATCTATCTACCTCTGCCTTAATAATATCCACTGACTTGTGGCCTCCACAGCCTTCCGTGGCAAAGAATTCAACAGATTCACCACCCTCTGACGAAAGAAATTTCTCCTCATCTCCTTCCGAAAAGAGCAGCCTTTATTTCTAAGGCTGTGACCTCTAGTCCGAGAATCTCCCACTAGTGGAAACATCCTCTCCACATCCGCTCTATCCAGGCCTTTCACTATTCTGTGTGCCATTTTAAATTGCGAGACTAGGAGACTCTTGCTATGGGGTCTACAATTGCGTTTGAGTGACTGAAAGACACAGCAGGGAATCAGGCCATTCAGCCCACCGAGTCAACCGTTCTGTGCTATCCCACTTTCTCATCCACTCTCTGTGCACCACCAGCCGAGGGCCAATATAGCCACAAACAAACTGCGAAGAGGTGGACAAAAATGCTGGAGAAACTCAGCGGGTGAGGCAGCATCTACGGAGCAAAGGAAATAGGCGACGTTTCAGGTCGAGACCCTTCCATAGACTGATGTGGGGGGTGGTGGGGGGGGGGCGGGAAAAGAAGAAAGGAAGAGGTGGAGACAGTGGGCTGAGGGAGAGCTGGGAAGGGGAGGAGAAAGCAGGGACTACCTGAAATTGGAGAAGTCAATGTTCATACCGCTGGGGTGTAAACTACCCAAGTGAAATATGAGGTGCTGCTCCTCCAATTTGCGGTGGGACTCACTCTGGCCACGGAGGAGGCCCAGGACAGAAAGGTCGGATTGGGAATGGGAATGGGAGGGGGAGTTGCAGGGACTGCAGTGCTGAGCCACCGGGAGATCAGGTTGGTTAGTGCGAACATGGAAGGGTCTCGACCCGAAACGTCGCCTATTTCCTTCGCCCCACAGACACCGCCTCACACGCCGAGTTCCTCCAGCATTTTCCGACTACCTTCGATTTTCCAGCATCTGCAGTTCCTTCTTAAACAGTGAAGAGAAATAGATAGGATTATCATTTCTCACTGATAAAACATATGTCATAAACTATGATCACTCTCCTCAGAATTGGGCAGCAAGTCTTGAGTGAGAAGCAGTGTCGGGATCATCGATCAATATGATCGCTATTTAAAGAGAAATTAGCAAATGGCCAAGTGTAAGTTAGAAAGATGTAAAACGCTCATGGGTTTTGTATGACATTAGAAGCTGGTTTATAAATGATACTTTGTATGTTATAAACTTGACTGTTCTCTCATTTATTTTTGAATTATAGTTCCCAACATATTGTTCATACATATCTCTCTCGATTGTTCCTCATTTCTAAGATACATCACTTCTGATTATAATGGCAGTTTGTGCTAATTCGTTATTCACCATTGCAGCCATTTATCAAAGCAATTCTTCTATATAGTCTAGGAGCAGGGAGGTTCTTACTGCAGTTGTACAGGGTCTTGGTGAGACCACACCTGGAGTATTGCGTACAGTTTCTGCTCTCCTAATCTGAGGAAAGACATTCTTGCCCTAGAGAGAGTACAGAGAAGGTTCAGATTCAGATTCAGATTCAGATTCAATTTTAATTGTCATTGTCAGTGTACAGTACAGAGACAACGAAATGCATTCACCAGACTGATTCCTGGGATGTCAGGACTTTCATATGAAGAAAGGCTGGATAGACTCGGCTTGTACTCGCTAGAATTTAGAAGATTGAGGGGGGATCATATAGAAATTTACAAAATTCTTAAGGGGTTGGACAGGCTAGATGCAGGAAGACTGTTCCCGATGTTGGGGAAGTCCAGAACAAGGGGTCACAGTTTAAGGATAAGGGGGAAATCTTTTAGGACTGAGATGAGGAAAATATTTTTCACACAGAGAGTGGTGAATCGCTGGAATTCTCTGCCACAGAAGGTAGTTGAGGCCAGTTCATTGGCTATATTTAAGAGGGAGTTAGATGTGGCCCTTGTTGCTAAAGGGATCAGGGGGTATGGAGAGAAGGCAGGTACAGGATACTGAGTTGGATGATCAGCCATGATCATATTGAATGGCGGTGCAGGTTCGAAGGGCCGAATGGCCTACTCCTGCACCTATTTTCTATGTTTCTATGTTTGGTTGTTTGTTTGGCAAAGTCCGCGAGCATTGCCACTTTTCATTTCACTGCACATCTCGTATGTGTATGTGACGAATATACTTGACTTGACTTGATTCCAGCACCCGTAGTTAGGATCAAACCCGGGTCTCTGGCGTTGTGAGGCAGCAACTCTGGGCCACTGGTCAGGTGCTGCATTTACCAGTGGTTCCAATGCTACTAACGAAACATCGAAACACTTGTTGTATCTTTGCACTTCCTTTTACCTGGAAGAAGGTCTATTTGACATTACTTATGCAATAGCTCTGTGGACAGACTGAGGCGACTTTGATCAGTTACCGCTGTAAGCCTCCGGAGTTGTCTCAGTAGCCGATGGATTAGGGTGAGGAACATTCTGTGCACAGTCTGAATAAATATTGCCATGACTTTCCCCCACAGTGCTATTGATGTGTTCAAGAGAGAGTCGCCCCAGCATGCGACTCCATGCGGCAAGCGCGACCTAACGTGGTCGCTTGAGCCGTACGGCCTCGCGGGGCCGGTCCCACTTCGATCGCCGGAGCCGTATGGAGTTGTGCGGAGCTGGTCCCGACATCGCGCGGGGCTCCGAAAAACTGACCGTGTTCAAAAATTCCGCACGGCAACGGCCTGCCGGCCTGCAGCCACCTCGACGCCGTATGTCACGCACAAACTTCCCGCGGACTTCGCTCGAACTTCAGGTCACTCACTCGACATCCGCGTGGCCCCCGCTTCCGGTTTGGAATCAAGGGATATGGGGAGAAAGCCGGAACGGGGCACTGATTTTGGATGATCAGCCATGATCATATTGAATAGAAGGGTCTCGACCCGAAACATCACCTATTCCTTCGCTCCATGGATGCTGCCTCACCCGCTGAGTTGTTCCAGCATTTTTGTCTGCCACATTGAATGTCGATGCTGGCCCGAAGGGCCGAATGGCCTACTCCTGCACCTATTTTCTATGTTTCTATTGCAGAAGGTCTCGCTCTGGGGAGCGCTGAAAACAAGCTTACTTCAGTTTAGTTTATTCTCCCGTGTACCGAGGTACAGTGAAAAGCTTTTGTTGCGTGCTAACCAGTCAGCGGAAAGACAATACATGATTACAATCGAGCCATTTACAGTGTACAGATACATGAGAAGGGAATAACGTTTTAGTACAAGGTAAAGTCCGATCAAGGATAGTCCGAGGATCACCAATGAGGTAGATAGTAGTTCAGGACTGTTCCCTCATTGTGGCACTGCTCTCAGACGTAGGTGGTCCCATTGGTATCTCTTTCAAGTCCATGCAATGTAGCATCTTTGCAAATAATGTTCTTGATGTTACTGTGGCTCACTCTGTCCAAAGGGAGAAAAGATTTTAAACATGTCCTGGTGTGGAACACCTCACCCTGGGAGCAGATGCGGCGTAGACAGAGGAATTGGGAGTAGGGGATGGAGTCCTTACAGGAAGCAGGGTGGGAAGAAGTGTAGTCCAGACAGCCATGGGAGTCAGTGGGTTTGTAACTTGATGAGGCGGGTACAATCGCAACATTTAAAAGGCATTTGGACAGGTACGGGGATTGGAATGGTTTAGTGGGATACGGGCCAAACGCGGGCAGGTGGGACTAGTGTAGATGGAGCGTCTTGGTCGGTGTGGGCAAGTTGTGCCGAAGGCCCTGTTTCTCTTCTCCAACGTTTAGCTAGTGAAGCACATCAGTGCATCGACACAATGACGTTGAGCGGTGGTGCAGATCTGCCTCCGTCTCCGTCTCCGTCTCCGCTGTTTCTACGTTCCCAGGGAAGGAAAGTTGGAGGGGATGTTGTCCAAGAAGGAACTGCAGATGCTGGAAAATCGAAGGTACACAAAAATGCTGGAGAAACTCAGCGGGTGCAGCAGCATCTATGGAGCGAAGGAAATAGGCAACGTTTCGGGACGAAACCCTTCAAGGGTTTCGGCCCGAAACGTTACCTATTTCCAAAAGGATTTTGGCCCGAATCGCTCCATAGATGCTGCTGCACCCGCTGAGTTTCTCCAGCATTTTTGTGTACCTTGGAGGGAAGGCCATTCTCTCAGCCCCTCCTGGTGGCGAGCGGAGGAACTGCAAGTAAACAGAGCAAGACCTTCACTTGTCTAACGACGCACGGAACTGCAGACGCTGGAATCTTGAGCAAAACACAAAGTCCTGGAGGATCTCAGCTAATCAGGAAGCATCTTGCTTCTTGGTCTCCAAATCTGAGGAAGGACATTATTGCCATAGAGGGAGTGCAGAGAAGGTTCACCAGACTGATTCCTGGGATGTCAGGACTGTCTTATGAAGAAAGACTGGATAGACTTAGAAACATAGAAACATAGAAATTAGGTGCAGGAGTAGGCCATTCGGCCCTTCGAGCCTGCACCGCCATTCAATATGATCATGGCTGATCATCCAACTCAGTATCCCGTACCTGCCTTCTCTCCATACCCCCTGACCCCCTTAGCCACAAGGGCCACATCTAACTCCCTCTTAAATATAGCCAATGAACTGGCCTCAACTACCCTCTGTGGCAGAGAGTTCCAGAGATTCACCACTCTCTGTGTGAAAAAAGTTCTTCTCATCTCGATTTTAAAGGATTTCCCCCTTATCCTTAAGTTGGTTGACTTGGTTTATACTCTCTAGAATTTAGGAGATTGAGGGGGAATCTTATAGAAACTTACAAAATTCTTAAGGGGTTGGACAGGCTAGATGCAGGAAGATTGCTCCCGATGTTGGGGAAGTCCAGGACAAGGGGTCACAGCTTAAGGATAAGGGGGTGATCCATATCTGGCATATTTTTGTCCCAACATGTCCCTAGATGATAAAATCAAAGACTGGTGGTCGTACAGTGGCTTTAAGATGAGAGGGGCAAAGTTTAGAGGAGATGTGCGGGGCATGTTTTTTACACATAGGGTGGTGGGTGTTTGGAACTACTGCCTGGTTTCACTATGGTCTATTGTCCCGTGTACCGAGGCACAGTGAAAAGCTTTTTGTTGCGTGCTATCCAGTCAGCGGAAAGACAAGACACGATTACAATCGAGCCATTTTACAGTGTACAGACACATGATAAGGGAATAACGTTTTAGTGCAAGGTAAAGTCCGATCAAAGATAGTCCGAGGGTCACCAATGTGGGAGATACTATCTTGGGTGGTGGTGGGGGCAGATACGAGAATGGCATTTGAGAGACTTTTGGATAGGCACATGGATATGGGGAGAATGGAGGGATATAGGTCATGTCTGGGCACATAACAGTTGATCTTAGAAACATAGAAACATAGACAATAGGTGCAGGAGCAGGCCATTCGGCCATTCGAGCCAGCACCGCCATTCATTGTGATCATGGCTGATCGTCCCCAATCAATAACCCGTGCCTGCCTTCTCCCCATATCCCTTGACTCCACTAGCCCCTAGAGCTCTATCTAACTCTCTCTTAAATCCATCCAGTGACTTGGCCTCCACTGCCCTCTGTGGCAGGGAATTCCCCAAATTCACAACTCTCTGGGTGAAAAACGTTTTTTCTCACCTCAGTCTTAAATGACCTCCCCGTTAATCTCAGACTGTGTGGCCCCTGGTTCTGGACTCGCCCAACATTGGGAACATTTTTCCTGCATCTAGCTTGTCCAGTCCTTTTATAATTTTATATGTTTCTGTGAGATACCCCCTCATCCTTCTAAACTCCAGTGAATACAAGCCTAGTCTTTTCAATCTTTCCTCCTATGACAGTCCCGCCATCCCAGGGATCAATCTCGTGAGCCTACGCTGCACTGCCTCAATCACTTCTTGTCATTGTCACCATGTTTTGTTATCAGGTACAGTCTTGCCATCATGTATGGCAGAGACATTGTGGGCTGAATGGCCTGTTCCCGTGCTGTACTGTTCCATGTTGTATGTTCTATGTTCTGCATTCGGCTGCATAACAAGAGTGATGGCTGTTCATTATTTCAAATGCAGAAAATAGCTGATGCTGGAAATCTAAAATGAAAACTGGAAATGTTGATGGGACTCAGCGGGTCAGATGGCTTGTGTGGGGAGAGAAATGGGGGGGGGCTGAGCTATTGGGAGAGGTTGGGGCTGGCTCGGTGGCTCAGCGGTAGAGTTGCTGCCTTATGCCCCTGTCCCATTTAGGAAACCTGAACGGAAACCTCTGGAGACTTTGCGCCCCACCCAAGGTTTCCGTGCGGTTCCCGGAGGTTTTTGTCAGTCTCCCTACCTGCTTCCACTACCTGCAACCTCCGGGAACCACCTGCAACCTCCGGGAACCGAGTCTCTCGACATTTCCGTTCTGGTTTGCTAAGTGGGACAGGGGCATTACAGCCCTTGCAGCGCCGGAGACACGGGTTCGATCCCGACTACGGGCGCTGTCTGTACGGAGTTTTACGTTCTCCCCGTGACCTGCCTGGGTTTTCTCTGAGATCTTCAGTTTCCTCCCACACTCCAAAGACGTGCAGGTTTGTAGGTTAATTGGCTTGGTGTAAGTGTAAATTGTCCCCAGTGTGTGTAGGATAGTGTTAGTGTGCGGGGATCGCTGGTCGGCGCGGACTCGGTGGGCCGAAGGGCCTGTTTCCGCGCTGTATCTCTAAACTAAACTAAATAAAGGCAATGACAGTTTAGTCAATAATCTGATGGAAGACCTGAGATATTGACTCCGTTGAGTCTCCAGAGACACTGCCTAATCTGCTGAATATTACCGGGATTTTCTGCTGTTATTTTTGCATGTTTTCCTGGTCTTAATCCATGAGGTTTGGCTCCCAGTGGGGTTGGAAATTAAACTGAACACCTGCGGTCTTGCCCTTTACTGACCTTATAAGTGTCAGAAAGTCATTAGTGAAGCCTGCGAACAGGATCGAAGGGAGAATGTTAGAAACATAGAAACATAGAAATTAGGTGCAGGAGTAGGCCATTCGGCCCTTCGAGCCTGCACCGCCATTCAATATGATCATGGCTGATCATCCAACTCAGTATCCCGTACCTGCCTTCTCTCCATACCCTCTGATCCCTTTAGCCACAAGGGCCACATCTAACTCCCTCTTAAATATAGCCAATGAACTGGCCTCAACTACCCTCTGTGACAGAGAGTTCCACAGATTCACCACTCTCTGTGTGAAAAAAGTTCTTCTCATCTCGGTTTTAAAGGATTTCCCCCTTATCCTTAAGCTGTGACCCCTTGTCCTGGACTTCCCCAACATCGGGAACAATCTTCCTGCATCTAGCATGTCCAACCCCTTAAGAATTTTGTAAGTTTCTATAAGATCCCCTCTCAGTCTCCGAAATTCTAGAGAGTATAAACCAAGTCTATCCAGTCTTTCTTCATAAGACAGTGCTGACATCCCAGGAATCAGTCTGGTGAACCGTCTCTGCACTCCCTCTATGGCAATAATGTCCTTCCTCAGATTTGGAGACCAAAACTGTACGCAATACTCCAGGTGTGGTCTCACCAAGACCCTGTACAACTGCAGTAGAACCTCCCTGATCTTATGCACAAATGTTGCTCTGGAAATCTCCGCAGTCCAAGAATTGATCGTAAAGCAGCATGCTACCACCAGGCATACAGCCCTGTCCCACTGTACGAGTTCATTCCAAGAACTCTCCCGAGTTTAAACATAATCAAACTCGTGGTAAGCACGGAGAATGAACGTAGCGGGTACGTCGGAGCTCGGGGACGTCTCTTAGCGGCTCGTAACGCAAACGGCAGGTACTCGGGAAGACTCGCTAACGGCAGGTAAACACGGGAAGACTGGTGAAGGTTTTTCAACACGTTAGAAAATGTCCACGAGAGCCCCGAGTACCGACGAGCGGCCATTACCGTAAATCTCCGAGTTCGAATCAGGGCAAACTCGGGATAGAGCTCTTGGAATGAACTCGTACAGTGGGACAGGGGGTTGAAGTCGGAGTTTAAGACTAAGTTTAAGGGCGGCACGCACGGTGGCGCCGCGGTAGAGTTGCTGCCTTACAGCGCTTGCAGCGACGGGCACCCAGGTTCGACCCCCACCCATGGGTGCTGTCTGCACGGAGTTTGTACGTTCTCCCCGCATGACCGCGTGGGTTTTCACCGAGATTTCGTTTAGAGATACAGCGCGGCAACAGGCCCTTCGGCCCACCGGGTCCGCGCCGACCAGCGATCCCCGCACATTAACGCTATCCTACACACACTCGGGACAACTTTTACATTATACAAGCCGACTTACCTCGGGACCTGTACGTCTTTGGAGTGTGGGAAGAAACCGAAGATCTCGGAGAAAACACATGCACGTCACGGGGAGATTTTCGGCTTCCTCCTGCACTCCAAAGACGTACAGGATTTTAGTAGGTTAGTTGGCTGGGTGTATTTTCAACATTGTCTCTAGTGTGTGTAGGATAGTGTTAATGTGTGCAGGGATCGCTGGCCGGCACGGACTCGGTGGGCCGAAGGGCCTGTTTCCGCGCTGTCTTTAAAAACGAAGTCCATAGAACAGTACAGTATAGGAACAGGCCCTTCATTCTGCAATGTCCGTGCTAAACATGGAGCCAAGTTAAACTAGTCTCCTCTGCCGGCACGTGATCCATATAGAAACATAGAAAATAGGTGCAGGAGTAGAGGCCATTCGGCCCTTCGAGCCTGCAGCGCCATTCAATATGATCATGGCTGATCATCCAACTCAGTAGGTACACAAAAACGCTGGAGAAACTCAGCGGGTGCAGCAGCATCTATGGAGCGAAGGAAAAAGGCAACGTTTCGGGCCGAAACCCATCTTCAGACTCAGTATCCTGTACCTGCCTGTTTCATTCCTCCATTCCATGCCTATCCAAAAGCCTCGTAAATCGTATCTGCCTCCACCACCACCCCAGGCAACATGTCCCAGGCACCAACCACCAACCAGGCTTGCCCCTGCTCATCTCCTTTAAACTTTGCTCCTCTCCCACCTTAAAGCAGTGCCCTAAAGTCTTACCAACCCAATTGTGTATGTGAGTTTGACATGTTCGGCAGCAGTGGGTTTGTCGCCAATGAGCGTAGCGTGACTTCTCCTGACGTAGGGGCTGTCGTGGTTGTCACCAGGTTCACGTAGGTTGACGTTAGACTTACACCAAGCCAATTAACCTACAAACATGTACGTCTTTAGAGTGTGGGAGGAAACCGGAGATCTCGGAGAAAACACAAGCAGGTCACGGGGAGGACGTACAAACTCCGTACAGACAGCGCTAGTAGTCGGGATGGAACCCCGTAAGTAAGGCAGCAACTCCACCGTGCCGCCCGCGTTATTATTTGTCATAGTGAAAGTGGAGCAAAGGTGTGATATCCCTCACGGTACCTTCGATTTTACCAGCATCGGCAGTTCTTCCTTACACATCTCGTCCGCTCCGCTGCGAAAAACCCCCTCAAGGCATGTCTACTTTGAAGATGTTTTCCGCCTTCAGTCTGAAGAAGGGTCTCGACCCAAAACGTCGCCTATTCCTTCTCTCCAGAGATGCTGCCTGACCCGCTGAGTTACTCCAGCGTTTTGTGTTTACAGTGAATTAGGTTTGTCCTCAGAGACTCCAGCACTGCTCTGCATAATACACACAAGAGGTTTTTCCAGGGAGAATAACAAAATCCTCAGGATTTAATACAACAGGTGATTCAAATGATGTTGGTGATTCATTTAAAGGTTGCAATCGTGGAAAGTATTGTTCATTTTATTGTTCTGTTAATGACGTTGCGATCTATTTGTATACAGTTTCGTTTATGTAACATTATATTGTGTGAGACACAACATGAAGTTATTAATTTGGTTCAGTTGAGAGACAGGCCCTTCGGCCCACCGAGTCCATGCCGACCAGCGATCCCCGCACACTAAGGGGGCTGCCCCACTGTACTAGCTAATTCAAGAGTTCTCCCGAGTTTCCCCTGATTCGAACTCAGAGATTTAACAGCAATGACCGCTCGTCGGTACTCGGGGCTCTCGTTGACAATTTTCAACATGTTGAAAAATCTTCACGAGTCTTCCCGAGCTTACCGCGTTCCCCGAGTACCTGCCGTTAGCGTTACGAGCCGCTAAGAGACGTCCCCGAGCTCCGACGTACCCGCAACGTACATTCTACGTGCTTACCACGAGTTTGATTTTTTAATTAAACTCGGGAGAGCTCTTGAATTACCTCGTACAGTGGGACAGGGGGCCCTTTGCACTATCCTACACCAAATTGGAGCAATTTAGAATTTTACCAAGCGAATTTACCTACAAACCTGTACGCCTTTGGAGTGCGGGAGGAAACCGGAGCACCCGGAGAAAACTCATGCAGGTCACAGGGAGAACGTGCAAACTCCGTACAGACAGCACCCGTGGTCAGGATCGAACCCGGGTCTCTGACACTGCAAGGCAGCAACTCTACTGCGGCACGCCTATATATTAGTAGAAAGGAACCGCAGAAGCTGGTTAATACCGAACGTAGACACAAACTCCTGGAGTAACTTAGTGGGTCAGGCAGCATCTATGGAGAGAAAGGAATAATGTTATATATTGGGTGGCACAGTGGTGCAGCTGGTAGAACTGCTTCCTCACAGCGCCAGAGATGCGGGTCCGATCCTGATACAAAAACACAAAGTCCTTAGTGCATCCAAAGACAGTCTATAGTTCACAGTTAAGGCTGTGATCTTTGATCTGGTATTGTGTTGGTTCACATGCTTGATCAATGGTGTTTTATCATTAATGTTTTATTATTATTAATGTTTAGTGTTTTCTGAGTCACTCGTAACTGTCACTGTATGTCATGTTGTTACTTGTGGGCGGAGCACCAAGGCAAACTCCTTGTATGTGAATCCTGGGGGCATGAACATTGAATTCTCCCAATATTGTTAGCCCTTGCTGTCTCCTCCCATCCCTCAGCCCTCGGGCTCCTCCTCCTCCTTTTTCCTTTCATCTCCCCGCCCCCTATCCCCCATCAGTCTGAAGAAGGGTTTCGGCCCGAAACGTTGCCTATTTCCTTCGCTCCATAGATACTGCTGCACCCGCTGAGTTTCTCCAGCAATTTTGTGTCCCTTCGATTTTCCAGCATCTGCAGTTCCTTCTTAAACTCCTTGTATGTGAATACTTGGCCAATAAACTTACTTACTTACTTACTTACTTAGCGTTGTGTAGAGTTTAGTTTAGTTTATTGTCTCGTGTCCAGAGGCACAGTGAGAAGTTTTGTTGCGTGGTAACCAGTCAGCAGAGAGACTGTATATGATTGCAATCGAGCCATCCACAGATTACAGATACAGGGTAAAGGGAATTACATTAATAACGTTTTGTACAAGATAAAGTCCAGTAAAGTCTGATCAAAGATAGTCCGAGGGTCTCCAATGAGGTAGACGGTAGCTCAGGACTGTCAAGGAGGTTTGTCGAGGAGGACTCTCTCTAACTTCTACAGGTGCACAGTAGAGAGCATGCTGACCGGTTGCATCGTGGCTTGGTTCGGCAACTTGAGCGCCCTGGAGAGGAAAAGACTACAAAAAGTAGTAAACACTGCCCAGTCCATCATCGGCTCTGACCTTCCTTCCATCGAGGGGATTTATCGCAGTCGCTGCCTCAAAAAGGCCGGCAGTATCATCAAAGACCCACACCATCCTGGCCACACACTCATCTCCCTGCTACCTTCAGGTAGAAGGTACAGGAGCCTGAAGACTGCAACAACCAGGTTCAGGAATAGCTACTTCCCCACAGCCATCAGGATATTAAACCTGGCTCGGACAAAACTCTGATTATTAATAACCCATTATCTGTTATTTGCACTTTATCAGTTTATTTATTCATGTGTGTATATATTTATATTATGGTATATGGACACACTGATCTGTTTTGTAGTAAATGCCTACTATGTTCTGTGTGCTGAAGCAAAGCAAGAATTTCATTGTCCTATACAGGGACACATGACAATAAACTCACTTGGACTTGAGGACAGCTACCTAGTTGTTGGTAGCATGGTTCAGTTGCCAGAACTTTGCTCCTCTCCTTCAGCTTTCTCACCGTCCTCCCTCCAATTTATCTGAAGAAGAATACAGACCCAAAACGCAATCTTTCCAACCCATCCACAGATGCTGCCCGACCGGCTGAGTTCATCCACCACTTATGTAGGAACAGGGAGGTTCTACTCCAGTTGTATAGGGTCTTGGTGAGACCACACCTGGAGTATTGCGTACAGTCTCCTAATCTGAGGAAGGACATTCTTGCCATGGAGGGAGTACAGCGAAGGTTCACCAGACTGATTCCTGGGATGGCAGGACTTTCATATGAAGAAAGACTGGATAGACTCGGCTTGTACTCGCTAGAATTTAGAAGATTGAGGGGGGATCTTATAGAAACTTATAAACTTCTTAAGTAGTTGGATAGGCTAGATGCAGGAAGATTGTTCCCGATGTTGGGGAAATCCAGAACAAGGGGTCACAGTTTAAGGATAAGGGGGGAAATCTTTTAGGACTGAGATGAGAAAAACATTTTTCACACAGAGAGTGGTGAATCTCTGGAATTCTCTGCCACAGAATGTAGTTGAGGCCACAGTTCATTGGCTATATTTAACAGGGAGTTAGATGTGGCCCTTGTGGCTAAAGGGATCAGGGGGTATGGAGAGAAGGCAGGTACAGGATACTGAGTTGGATGATCAGCCATGATCATATTGAATGGCGGTGCAGGCTCGAAGGGCCGAATGGCCTACTCCTGCACCTATTTTCTATGTTTCTATGTTTTTTTTGCCATTTCTTAGTGTGTCTATGATCAACAGCCGTGAGAATGGAGAAACTCAGCTGGTGAGGCTGCATCTACAGTGCGAAGGAAATAGGCAACGTTTCGTGCTGAAACCCAAAGGTTTATAAACCAGCTTCTAATGTCATACAAAACCCATGAGTGTTATACATCTTTATAACTCACACTTGGCCATTTGCTAAAGAGATCAGGGGGTATGGAGAGAAGGCAGTTACAGAATACTGAGTTGGATGATCAGCCATGATCATATTGAATGGCGGTGCAGGCTCGAAGGGCCGAATGGCCTACTCCTGCACCTAATTTCTATGTTTCTATGTTAAGAGTCTGATGGGTGTTGGGAAGAAGTTGTTATTGAACCTGGGACTTGACAATCATACGAGGATAGAATCAGCAGAATAATCTTACAATCCTTGACCTTTAGTGGAATTAAAGGCGTTCTGAATAGTAATGACGACCTTCTTTGAAGTGTTGACAGAGATACTGAGAGATATTCCACGTCGCCTGGGGAGTCCAGAAATAGGGTATGTATCAGAAATAAGGAACCAGCCAATTAAAATGGAAGTGAAATATATTTCTTCTGCACAATTGTGCTCTGGGAGACTATAGATGCTGGAATAGACCAGATCAATAGACGTTCTAGACTCTGAGGAAATCAAGGGATAGTTAGATTGAATAGGAAAGTGGACATAAAATTCCACCCATGGTTGATAGGGAATGCTCAAAGTGCTATACGGAACATGGAACAGTACAGCAACAGGCCCTTCGGCCCGCAATGTCTGTGCCGAACATGATGCCACTTTCTTCCCCAAATCTTATCAGGCAACTGAACCATCCCACCAACAACTAGAGAGTGGTCCTGAGCTACACTGGAGGCTATCGGACTATCTTTGATTGGACTTTTTACCTTGCACTAAACGTTATTCCCTTATCATGTTTCTGTACACTGTGGACGGCTCGATTGTAATTTGTTTAAGAAGGAACTGCAGATGCTGGAAAATCGAAGGTAGACAAAAATGCTGGAGAAACTGAGCGGGTGCAGCAGCATCTATGGAGCGAAGGAAATAGGCAACGTTTCGGGCCGAAGCCCTTCTTCAGACTGTAGGCTCGATTGTAATCATGTATTGTCTTTCCGCTGACTGGTTAGCGCGCAACAAAAGCTTTTCACTGTACCTCGGTACACGGGACAATAAACTAAACTGAACTGAACTAAACTAATCTCCTCTTCCTGTATGGATGTGATCCATATCCCTCCTTTCTCTGCATACTTAGTAACTTAGTTGCCTGGGTTTCAGCAACTAAGTTACAGAGAAAGGTTGAACAAGTTAGGGCTTTATTTTTATTCTTTGTAGCGCAGAAGGTTAAGGGGGGACTTGATAGAGGTCTATAAAATGATGAGAGGGATAGACAGAGTTGACGTGGATAAGCTTTTCCCGCTGAGAGTAGGGAAGATTCAAACAAGAGGACATGACTTGAGAATTAAGGGACAGAAGTTTTGGGGTAACATGAAGGGGAAATTCTTTGATCAGAGAGTGGTGGCTGTTTGGAATGAGCTTCCAGTGGAGGTGGTGGAGGCAGGTTCGTTTTTATCATTTAAAAATAAATTGGATAGGCATATGGACGGGAAAGGAATGGAGGGTTATGGTCTGAGCGCAGGTGTATGGGACTAGGGGAGAATAAGTGTTCGGCACGGACTAGAAGGGTCGAGATGGCCTGTTTCGATGCTGTAATAGTTATATGGTTATATCTGTGACTATCTAAAAGCCTCTTGCGAATGGCTTGTTGTTTAAGAAAGAACTGCAGATGTTGGCAAAATTGAAGGTAGACAAAAATGCTGGTGGAACTCAGCGGGTGAGGCAGCATCTATGGAGTGAAGGAATAGGTGACGTTTCAGGTCGAGACCCTTCCGGGTCTCGACCAGAAACGTCGCCTATTCCTTCTCTCCATAGATGCTGCCTCGCCCGCTGAGTTTCTCCGGCATTTTTGTCCACCATAGCGAATGGCTTGATCCTTTAGGGATTGTTTGCATATGGCATGTGTAGTTTCTTATATTTTAGTTGTGATTTTAGATTACAAAATGGAAACAGGCCCTTCGGCCCGCCAAGTCCATGCCGACTCTCGCATGTTATTCCACTTTCCCATCCCAACACACCTGACGTCGGTTGCTGTCTGTGTGGAGTTTGCATGTTCTCACTGTGACCACACGGGTTTACTCCAGGTGCTCCGGTCTCTTCCCACATCCGAAAGACGTGCGGGTTTGCAGACAAATTGTCCTCTTTCAGTTACCCCTCATGTGTAGGGAGTGGACAACATAGAACTGGTGTGAACAGGTGATCGATGGCCGGCATTGACTGGGTGGGCCGAAGGGCCTGTTTCCATGCTGTATCTTTCACTCAATCAATCAAACACATTGAATTGAATTTCCTTTATTGTCATTCAGACCTTTCAGTCTGAACGAGATTTCGTGCCTGCAGTCATACATACAATAACACAATAATAGACAACAGAACAGACAGTAAACACAAATTAACATCCACCACAGTGAGTCCACCAAGCACCTCCTCACTGTGATGGAGGTAAAAATCTTAGGGCTGCAGTCTCTTCCCTCCTCTTCTCCCTCTGCGCTGAGGCGATACCCCACCGGGCGATGGTAGATGGCGAACGGGCCGGTTCAAACACCGCGGCCCGGGGGTGGTTGAAGCTGCCGCCCTCCAGTCCAGCGGACGCAGCTGTTGACGACGTCGTCCACTGGCCCGCGGCCGAACCCCGGACTCAGGCCGCCGCCGCCGCCAGAACACCGTCTCAGCCACCGGGGCACCGTTCCAGCACCGAGCCGGGTCGCCCTCACGGGAGCGTCTCAGCCCCGCGCCAGGCCGCCCTCAGGGGAGCGCTGTTACCCTCGAGCTGGGCCGCCCTCACGGGAGCGAGCCCAGGGCGAGTACGGACAGGCTGCCTCTCTGGAGCCTCCGGAGCCTCGAGGTCGCCAGCTCCGCCATTAGGCCTCAGCGCTGACGGAGGCAGAGTAGGGGGATACGACAAAAAAGTCGCATTCCCCCGAAGGGAGAGACAGCAAGCCCCGTTTCAACCCCCCTCCACCCACCTATCAACCTACTATCAACCTACTAACCCACACGTCTTTGGAGTGTGGGAAGAGACCAGAGCACCTGGAGTTAACCCATGCGGTCACTGTGAGAACATGCCAACTCCACATGGACAGCATCTACAGGAAAACCATGTGGGCACGAGGAGAACGTGCGAACTCCAAAATAGATAGCATCAGAGATCAGGATTGGACCCGGGTCTATAGCACTGTGAGGCAGCAGCTCTACCCGCTGCGCCACCAATATTGCCTGATTTAATCGGAATAGCTCACAAAAAAAACAGCTTTTGACGGTATGTCTGTACGCGTGACAATAATTCAATTTAGTTTAGAGATACAGCGCGGAAACAGGCCCTTCGGCCCACCGGGTCTGTGCCGACCAGCGATCCCCGCACACTAACACTATCCTACACCCACTCGGGACAATATTTGTATTTACACCAAGCCAATTAACCTACAAACCCGCACGTCTTTGGAGTGCGGGAGGAAACCGAAGATCTCGGAGAAAACCCACGCAGGTCACGGGGAGAACGTGCAAACTCCACACAGACAGCACTCGTAGTCGGGGATCGAACCCGGATCTCCGGCGCTGCATTCGCTGTGAGGCAGCAACTCTACCGCTGCGCCACCGCGACCGATAATATTCGCGATGGCGGCACCTGGCGTATTTTGTGACGATGTGTGTATGGAAGGGAACGGTACAATTAGTGAACTCAGAACCATTGAGGCATTTATCTTCAGGTGGGTAACACTGGAGAAGAACTTCCATCTGACCAGCATCAGCTGTCTTTTCTTTCATAGAAACATAGAAACATAGACAATAGGTGCAGGAGTAGGCCATTCGGCCCTTCGAGCCTGCACCGCCATTCAATGTGATCATGGCTGATCATCCAACTCAGTATCCTGTACCTGCCTTGTCTCCATACCCCCTGACCCCTTTAGCCACAAGGGCCACATCTAACATTTAAGGGACAGAAGTTTAGGGGTAATATGAGGGGGACCTTCTTTACTCAGAGAGTGGTAGCGGTGTGGAATGAGCTTCCAGTGGAAGTGGTGGAGGCAGGTTCATTGGTATCATTTAAAAATAAATTGGATAGGCATATGGATGAGAAGGGAATGGAGGGTTATGGTATGAGTGCAGGCAGGTGGGACTAAGGGGGAAAAAAATAAATAAATAAATAAAATAAAAAATTTGTTCGGCACGGACTTGTAGGGCCGAGATGGCCTGTTTCCGTGCTGTAATTGTTATATGGTTATATGGTTATAACTCCCTCTTAAATATAGCCAACGAACTGTGGCCTCAACTACCTTCTGTGGCAGAGAGTTCCAGAGATTCACCACTCTCTGTGTAAAAAATGTTTTCCTCATCTCAGTCCTAAAAGATTTCCCCCTTATCCTTCAACTGTGTGACCCCTTGTTCTGGACTTCCCCAACATCGGGAACAATCTTCCTGCATCTAGCCTGTTTCCAGTTATTCCACGGGAGGAAAATGGCATTTTCGCACACAAAAAAAAACACAGAGGAGTGATTAGTGAAAAAAAGCAAGCGAGCAGCCACTTGACAATTGACAGCTGTGGTCAGAAGTCTATAAATAGCTGTCAAGACCACATTTCTAGATTCAGCCTTGTTTTTTTGTGCAGGAGGATGACTTCTCGTATAAAAACCCATAAGACTTTGTAACGAATTTAACAGCATCCTGATAAGTGGCCCTGGTTAGACACATTACCGCAAATTACACAGCGAATCTGTCCCTTTCGAAGAATAATGTGCGATCGAAACTGATTCCAAAAAGCATCCACCGTTATATTGTAGCATAAACATGACTGCAAATAGCTTCACAAATTGTTCGAGTTATTCCATCTCTCCACCGTAACTCAAGTTTTATATTTTAGTTTGCATATTAGTCGAGTCCAGGAACAATAGTATTTAAAAGGCAATTTTTTTTTGCTCTGGTATTTTTTTTCGGTTTAATGTGTGGGGATCGCTGGTCGGCGCAGACCCGGTAGGCATGTTTGATCAATGGTGTTTCATTATTAATGTTTAATGTGTTGTGAGTCATTCGTAACTGTCACTGTATGTCGCGTCGTCACTTGCGGGCGGAGCACCAAGGCAAATTCCTTGTATGTGAATATACTTGGCCAATAAACATATTCATTCAATTGGAGCGCAGAAGGATGAGGGGTGACCTTGTCAGAGCGTACAGTTGTTTAAGAAAGAACTCAAGCTGCTGGAACAATCGAGGGTTGACAAAAATGCTGGAGAAACTCAGCGGGTGAGGCAGCATCTATGGAAGGAGAAGAAATAGGTGATGTTTTGAGTCGAGACTCTTCTTCTTCTGCGCTGAAGTCTATATTACTGATCGTTAAAATCTTTCGCTTTCAACCCTCTTAATCGATGTGTTATTCCTTGGGGGATGTGTTTTGTAAACAATGCCGGGATCAACAGCAAGGAATGATTTTTCATTGGTTTCTCAATTTTTGCCCAGAGACACAAGTCGCTGTGGTAGAACAAACATTTCCTTTGTTGGTCGGATTCACAGATCACGGTTATATCTTTTGATAAATGGTTAAATTATTTTCCCCCAGTGAGACCACACCTGCAGTTGTACAGGGCCCTAGTGAGACCACACCTGCAGTGAGACCACACCTGCAGTTGTACAGGGCCCCAGTGAGACCACACCTGCAGTTGTACAGGGCCCTAGTGAGACCACACCTGCAGTTGTACAGGGCCCTAGTGAGACCACACCTGGAGCATTGTGTGCAGTTTTGGTCCCCTAATTTGAGGAAGGCCAAAACATTCTTTGCTATTGAGGGAGTGCAGCGTAGGTTCACCCTGTTTAATTCCACGGGATGGCGGGACTGTCATATTCTTGCTATTGAGAATGGAGCGGGACTGTCTGGAGCTTTGTACACTCTGGAGTTTAGAAGGATGAGAGGGTATCTTATTGAAACATATAAGATTATTAAGGGTTTGGACACGCTAGAGGCAGGAAACATGTTCCCGATGTTGGGGAGTCCAGAACCAGGGGCCACAGTTTCAGAATAAGGGGTCGGCCATTAAAAACTGAGATGAGGAAAAACTTTTTTACCCAGAGAGTTGAGATTCTGTGGAATTCTCTGCCTCAGTAGGCAGTGGAGGTCAATTTCCTGGATGCTTTCAAGAGAGAGTTGGATTTAGTTCTTAGGGCTAACGGAATCAAGGGATATGGAGAGAAGGCAGGAATTGGGTACTGATTGTGGATGATCAGCCTTGATCATAATTGAATGGCGGTGCTGGCTCGAAGGGCCGAATGGCCTACTCCTGCACCTATTGTCCATTTTTTAACGTACAGCTTTTTGAACTATTTTCCTGTAAATTTCCTCAGCTAAAAAGCCATCAAATGACTGGTCTTATTAAAAAATCAAAGATATTTATCCTAGCTGGTGGTATAATTGAAAATTCTTCTCTCGATGACCCTACTCTGGGCAAGAGACTCTGTGCATTTACCTGATCCATTCCTCCCACAATTTTGTACACTTCTATAAAAAGGTAGACAAAAACGCTGGCGAAACTCAGCGGGTGAGGCAGCACCTGTCCCACTTTCCCAAGTTAATCACGGATTCTCCCGAGTTTTCCCCGTAAAAAAAATAGCCCCGAGTACCTACGGCTGGCCTCTCCGAGTTTGAATCAAGGGAAAAACTCGGGAGAATTCGTGAGTAACTCAGGTAAGTGGGACGGAGCTTTAGATGTAGCTCTTCGGGCTAACGGAATCGGGAGATTCAAGATTCAAGATTCAAGATAGATTTAATTGTCACGTGTGCCTGATGGCACAGTGAAATGAATTTCCATACAGCCGTACAATAAAAATCAACAAGACACAATACACTATAGGGTTTGACATAAAACATCCCCACACAGCAGAATCAAAGTTCCCCACTGTGTGGGAAGGCACCAAAGTCAGTCTTCTTCCTCCACTGTTCCCCGTGGTCAGGGCCTCCGCAGTTGCCGCTACGGGCGGCCCGATGTCCAGGACCGCACGCCGGGGTGTTGTTAGTCCGACGTCGGGGCTGCGGGACGTCCTCAGCGGCGTGGTCACAGAGTCGGCCCCCTCTTACCGGAGTCTGCGGCTCCCAAAGTCCGCAGGCCGCGCCGGGTGGAGACTGCTGCTGGAGACCCTCTGCAAGGCGCCCCAAGACTCCACGATGGGAGATATGGGGAGAAAGCAGGAGCGGGTTTTGATGATCAGCCATGATCATATTAGGTGGCGGTGCTGCCCAGTCCTGCACCTATTTTCTATGTTTCTATGTTTCTATCTGAAAACAACATTTTGATTCTACCCCGACTAAAATGCTGTTAGCGTGCTCCGCAGCTCGAGGAAGTGACCATCCCCCCCACAACCCCCCGAACAAAATGCAACGGGGAACGCAACAATTGTGAGCGATCACAGGGCTACATTGTGCTGGATTCACCCCCACCCACCCCAACACGGGGCTGGCCCTGATTATCCCACACATTCCAAGCTGCCGGTATCCACACTGTTGCCATGGGCAGATGCCATGTGAGAGTGAAACATTTCCCCAGCGAGTGTGCAAACTCAAAGGCTGCCTCGGCTAATTCCGCCACAGTGTGTCACGCCGGCTATGATGCTGGCCTGCTGCAGATCGCGGAAGCATGCGGTGTGTGTGTGTGGACTTCCTTGGCAATCCTGTGTGGCAAAGAGTCGCAACTCCTGGTTTAAACTACAAAAGACCAAATTATTATTGCACTATATTTCTTATTTATTGAACTTTTGATTTTTTTTTTCTCGTCCCTTCGTTATGTCGTGTGTGTTTACACGTTACACTTATAGAAACTTACACTTATAGAAACTTACAAAATTCTTAAGGGGTTGGACAGGCTAGATGCAGGAAGATTGTTCCCGATGTTAGGGAAGTCCAGGACAAGGGGTCACAGCTTAAGGATAAGGGGGAAATCCTTTAAAACCGAGATGAGAAGAACTTTTTTTCACACAGAGAGTGGTGAATCTCTGGAACTCTCTGCCGCAGAGGAGTAGTTGAGGCCACAGTTCATTGGCTATATTTAAGAGGGCAGTTAGATTGGATGCCCTTGTGGCCTACTCCTGCACCTAATTTCTATGTTTCTATGTCCACATATTCTGTTGTGCTGAAGCAAGTAAAGGGCCTGTCCCACTTGGACCCGTCATTTGCAGGTCATGAAGATGGCGCGCGATGATTTTGGACATCACGAAATCCGCGCGTCACTGCCTTATGTCACCGCGTACCGTGCGTGTGCGTAATGCGCAACAAGCGCGCATCACGTGCATGTCATGTCGCGCGCGTCGTGAGGCGTTATTGTTGTGGCGTAATTTACGCTCAAATGACAGCCAAGTGGGACTGGCCCTTAAGAATTTCATTTTCCCATCTGGGACATATGACAACAAAGCACTTGAATTTTGACTCTCTCTTGAAATCGAAGAGACTGCAGAACAGAATGCTGGAGTAACTCAGCGGGACGGGCAGCGTCTCCGGAGGGAAGGAATGAGTGACTTCTTCCCTCTCGGTCTCAGACCCTTCTTTGACTTTATAGTCAGACTGAAAGAAGGGTCTCGACCCGAAACGTCACCCATTCCTTCGCTCCAGAGACGCTGCCTGTCCCGCTGAGTTACTCCGGCATTTCGTGTCTCCCCTTGGCGATGGTTGTTTGACGGGGGTGTGCTCCCTGCTTCGATCTTCGAACACGGCAACGGGATGAAGGAGGTGGTCGAGTATGGATGGCATTAGGTTTTTATCAAACGCGCGGGATATCTGGGCTGCTCCAGCACGTTCCCAGTGGTGGTAGTCTCAGAGTCTGCTCGGGCTGTGGGCCTCGATAGTCATGGCTCTGTGATCTGTGTACGTCACTGAGGAGATGAACACAGAATCAATAATCTGTCAGTGAGGTTCGAGATTAATGGCAAAATGACTACTCCGACTACTCTGCTTAAGTATTAGAAACATAGAAAATAGGTGCAGGAGGAGGCCATTCGGCCCTTTGTGCCAGCACCGCAATTCATTGTGATCATGGCTGATCGTCCCCAATCAATAACCCGTGCCTGCCTTCTCCCCATATCCCTTGACTCCACTAGCCCCTAGAGCTCTATCTAACTCACTCTTAAATCCATCCAGTGATTTGGCCTCCACTGCCCTCTGTGGCAGGGAATTCCACAAATTCACAACTGTCTGGGTGAACAAGTTTTTTCTCACCTCAGTCTTAAATGGCCTCTCCTTTATTCTAAGACTGTGTGGCCCCTGGTTCTGGACTCGCCCAACGTTGGGAACATTTTTCCTGCATCTAGCTTGTCCAGTCCTTTTATAATTTTATATGTTTCTACAAGATATCCCCTCATCCTTCTAAACTCCAGTGAATACAAGCCTAGTCTTTTCAATCTTTCCTCATACGACAGTCCCGCCATCCCAGGGATCAATCTCGTGAGCCTACGCTGCACTGCCTCAATCACAAGGATGTCCTTCCTCAAATTAGGAGACCAAAACTGTACACAATACTCCAGATTTGATCTTACCAGAGCCCCATACAACTGCAGAAGAACCTGTTGGGGCCATACGACTTAACTTCTGAAAGCAAGCATGTCAGAAATTGACAGAGGCACAAGGAACTGCAGGTGCTGGTTTTGCTAAATAAAAGACAGGCGGGCGGCACGGAGGAACAGCGGTAGAGTTGCTGCCTCACAGCGCCAGAGACCCAGGTTCGATCCCGACTACGGGTGCTGTCTGTGCAGAGTTTGATCATGCGGATTTTCTCCGGGTGCTCCGGTTTCCTCCCACACCCCAAAGATGCGCAGGGGTTTGTAAGGTAATCGGCCCTCTGTAAATTGCCCCTTGCGTTCAAATTCTCCGCAAGAAAGCAGTGGGCTGAAGGGCCTGTTTCCATGCTGAATCTGCAGTCACGGCTAAGACTGAGTCTGAAGAAGAGTCCCGACCCGAAACGTCACCCATTCCTTCTCTCCAGAGATGCTGCCCGTCCCACTGAGTTACCCCAGCATGCTGTGTCTCTTTTTCACACAGAGAGTTATGAGTCTGTGTAATTCTCTGCCTCAGGAGGCAGTGGAGGCCGGTTCTCTGGATACTTTCAAGGGAGAGCTGGATAGGGCTCTTAAAGATAGCGGAGTCAGGGGATACGGGGAGAAGGCAGGAACGGGGTACTGATTGGGGATGATCAGCCATGAATCTCTGGAATTCTCTGCCACAGAAGGTAGTTGAGGCCACAGTTCATTGGCTATATTTAAGAGGGAGTTAGATGTGGCCCTTGTGGCTAAAGGGATCAGGGGGTATGGAGAGAAGGCAGGGATGGGATACTGAGTTGGATGATCAGCCATGATCATATTGAATGGCGGTGCTGGCTCGAAGGGCCGAATGGCCTCTACTCCTGCGCCTATTTTCTATGTTTCTATGTTTCTATGATCACATTGAATGGCGGTGCAGGCTCGAAGGGCCGAATGGCCGACTTCTGCGCCTATTTTCTATGTTTCTATGATCACATTGAATGGCGGTGCAGGCTCGAAGGGCCGAATGGACTCTTCCTGCACCTTTTGTCTATTGCCTATTGCTTACACAAGGACTGGTGGGTGCCTGGAACGCATTGCCAAGGTGGGTGGTGGAAGGGCCGAATGGCCTACTCCTGCAGCTATTGTCTATTGTTTATTGTCTATAGGCACAAAAAACTCAGCGGGCCAGGCAGCATCTGTGGAGAGAAGGAATGGGTGACGTTTCGGGTCGAGACCCTTGTATTCATGTTCTGTGAGCTGTCCAGACTGGTATGGGTTGACGAGTTTTTCTCCGGCATGCTGCTTCCTGTAGTTATTTGCTTTCCACCGGAACGCAGGTAAACTGCGGAGCGAGACTTTGACAGTGCGATCGTGTGTGATTAATTGCACCGAATGAACCTGATGGTGCAATTTGCCTCTTTGTTTCAACACATTCGCAAGTCCTTATGTTATTCTAATCACTGCAGAATAAACATCCCATTCTGACCTAGACGGGAGCGTTAGTAATCCATCCTCCATGTAATGCTGTCATCAATGGAAAGGTACTGGCAACTCCGCACCATGGAGAGAAATATAACAACGTCTTGTGTGTAAAACCCCCGTAATAGAAACATAGACACATAGGAACATAGGTGCAGGAGTAGGCCATTCGGCCCTTCGAGCCCGCACCGCCATTCAATATGATCATGGCCGATCATCCAACTCAGTATCCCATCCCTGCCTTCTCTACATACCCCCTGATCCCTTTAGCCACAAGGGCCACATCTATCTCCCTCTTAAATATAGCCAATGAACTGTGGCCTCAACTACATTCTGTGGCAGAGAATTCCACAGATTCACCACTCTCTTTTCTCATTTCGGTCCTAAAAGATTTCCCCCTTATCCTTAAACTGTGTGACCCCTTGTCCTGGACTTCCCCAACATCGGGAACAATCTTCCTGCATCTAGCCTGTCCAACCCCTTACAAATTTTGTAAGTTTCTATTGTAAGAAGTTTCTATTTGTAAGAAGCATCTATGGAGCGAAGGAATAGGTGATCTCTGAAGAAGGGTCTCCACCCGAAACCTCACCTATTCCCTTTGCTCCATAGATGCTGCCGCACCCGCTGAGTTTCTCCAGCATTTTTGTCTACCTTCGATTTTACCAGCATCTGCAGTTCTTTCTTAAAGGATAGTCCGTGGGTCACCAATGAGGTAGATATTGGTTCAGGACCGCTCTCTGGTTGTGGTAGGATGATTCAGTTGCCTGATAACAGCGGGGAAGAAACTGTCCCTGAAGTGCATAACACATAAATGCAGGATATACATAGAAAATCCGCAGTGTGTGTTTCCCATTGCAGTGGAGAACTATATTGATGGCAAACAGTGTTAAAACCTTTCATTAATCAGTGTACACAGGGGTTTGCCCCTGATGATGTTTTCAACCATTCCGCCAAGCCCACGTGCCTTCAGCTCCACATGTAATCTCACTTTATAGCTCCGTAAATGTGTCTATTTTCCTCGTGTGCCAATTAACAAGAAGAATTATTGTCGAAGGCTCCCCTTTGCGGTATGTAAAACGCAGGCATGTTCGGCGAAACAGTTCCTAGACTCCCGTCTGAGGTTGAGGTTTGTTTGCGGGAGTGCAGCAAGCTGTTGAGAATTGACTGGATGAAATGGGTTTGATTTTTCACTATGTTCAGTTTAGTTTATTGTCAGGTACAGTGGCGTGCCAACTAGGCAGGGGAAAGACATGATCACAATCGACCCACCGTCCACAATCTACAGATACTGTGCGTGATCCATTTAAGTGCGGTCACGGTGGCGCAGCGGGTAGAGTCGCTGCCTGACGGCGAAATGCAGCGCAGGAGACCCGGGTTCGATCCCGACTACGGGTGCTGTCTGTACGGAGTTTGCACGTTCTCCCCGTGACCTGCCTGGGTTTTCTCCGAGATCTCGGGTTTCCTCCCACTCTCCAAAAACGTGCAGGTTTGTAGGTTAATTGGCTTGGTATAAATGTAACAAATGTCCGTAGTGGGTGTTGGATAGTGTTAGTGTGCGGGGATCGCTGGTCGGCACGGACATGGTGGGCCGAAGGGCCTGTTTCCGCGCTGTATCTCTAAAACTAAACTAAAAATGATGAAGTGTGAAAACGCACACCTCCAGATTCAGGGACAGATTTCTTTACCAGCTGTTATCAGGCAACTGAACCATCCCACCACAACCAGAGAGCAGTGCTGAACTATTATCTACCTCGGACTATCCTTGATCAGACTTTGCTGGCTTTACCTTGCACTAAACGTTATTCGCTTGTCATGTATCTGTACACTAAGTGGCACTGATTGTAATCATGTATAGTTTTTCTGCTGACTGGTTAGCATATGATGAGCTTTTGACAGCACTGGGCCTCCACTCGCTGGAGTTTAGAAGGTTGAGAGGGGGGACCTCACTAAAACTTATCGAACAATGAAAGGCCTGGATAGAGTGGATGCGGAGAGGATGTTTCCACTGGTGGGAGAGTCTAGGACCAGAGGTCACAGCCTCAGAATTAAAGGGCGCTCTTCTAGAAAGGAGATGAGGAGGAACTTCTTCAGTCAGAGGGTGGTGAATCTGTGGAACTCATTGCCACAGAGGGCTGTGGAGGCCAAGTCAGTGGATATTTTTAAGGCAGAGGTAGACAAATTTGTGATTAGAACGGGTGTCAAGGGTTACGGGGAGAAGGCAGGAAAATGGGATTAAGAGGCAGAGAGCCATGATAGAATGGCGGAGTTGGGCCGAATGGCCTGTTTCTACGCCTATAACTTGTGAACTTGTGAGCGCGTGACAAAAAGCTTTTCACTGTACCTCGGTACACGTGACAATAAACTCATAATATTAATAATAATAATAATAATAATAAACTTAAACACGGACTCGAGGTCCAGACAAGACATTACATAAAAATGCATCGCATATTAACAAATATCATATAGTACATATAACATCTTAGTATATGACTTATAAAAGCATATTATAAAATTATAAAATTATATTAAAAAAAAACACAATACATAAGTTAAAAATCTAGATTAAAAGAATGATCAATGTCCTACAACGAGACAACGATACCAGTGTCTCTACAACTGGGATTCGTAACGTGTAGTGCTAACCCTTATGTTTGACGAGGCCACAATAGGGTGATTTCACCAAATGTCAAATGAGCGTAGATCGAAAATTTTAACTGGAGGACATATCTCAGTTTGGTGCATGTTAGTGAATGGGGAAACACGCACTTTCCCACCCGTTAAAACCATCGAAAACGGCCGATTTTGGAGCTGAAATTTTCTGTGCTAGTCGGGGTGACCGTGAAGCACAGCGACCTAAATTATCGCGTTTGCTCGCTGAATTTCATCAAAAGTAAGGAATTATTAACTTACTTTTGATGAAATTCAGCGAGCAAACGCGATAATTCCCGATATTTTGGATCTTTAAATCTCCACGGCAAATGTTTGCTGTTCACTTCCGCTGTTTTCTACCTTCAGTTCCCTCTTGTAATTACCTTACTTTCTATCTTTTTTTTTGCCTGAAAATTTAGGAAAGTGCGTGTTTCCCCATTCACTAACATGTAACGAACTGAGATATGTCCTCCAGTTAAAATTTTCGGTCACGTGAGGGGGGATCTACGCTCATTTGACCTTTGGTGAAATCACCCTATAAGCACATTTTTAGAGTTATTTATCCTGCAAATTAATTTGCACATGTGTTTTCTAAACTAAACTGAAACTGAAGGCGATGACGTTCGGTGCAAGGTCAAGTCAGAAAAGGCTGATCAAAGATGGTTCAACAGTGGTTCAACACCGCTCTCAGTACGTATTATTCTAGCGGTGAATCGGACCACTGTCTGATCTTAGCATCTTGGCACGGAGGCCCCTCGGATGGATCCCTCTGCTTTGTTCTACAGTCATGGACAATTTGCCTGAGAATAAAGGCCACCCCAGTCCTCCGCATTGCACTTACAAGTTTCATTTGCAGCTTGGATGGTATTAATCTTGAATGAAAAATAACCAAGGCTTGTATGAGAGGCAACGGCACTGGAAGCGTTGAGCGTTTCATCGCCTTGCGCCGACCGAGATTACCCACGGAAAGAAAACTTTCAACGTTAGGAACAAGGCGGAAATTAACTGCAAACTATTTTAGCCCGCCAAGCCACGCTGATCTGCCAGCCGTTAATCGGATTAGTCTCGCCTTGATCCTGCATTAAAGTTATGGCTTCTCAATCCAAGCTGAAAGCAGAGCTTATCCCGAATAGAAATCCTGTTACAACCTTACCTCAACGTGATCTCTAACTGATTCACGGGCTGATGCTGTAATGATAAATCAAAACTCACGTACACTGCACGGGTCCCATCGGCAAACCTTCACTAAAGAAAACGCCTTTTATTTTGATGAGGGGCAGAGTAAATATGGGAGAGCAGACACAAGGAACTGCAGATGCCACTTTAAACCGAAGATGGACTGGAGTAACTCAGGGAGGAACCATTACACGTTTTCACACCTTACCCTTCCATATCTCTGTCTCCCTCTTCCCCCTTATTCCCAGTCTGAAGAAGGGCATCGACCCGAAACGTCACCTATCCATGTTCTCCACAGATGCTGCCTGACCCGCTGAGTTACTCCAGCACTCTGTGAAACGTCACCTATCCATGTTCTCCACAGATGCTGCCTGACCTGCTGAGTTACTCCAGCACTCTGTGAAACGTCACCTATCCATGTTCTCCACAGATGCTGCCTGCCCCACTGAGATACTCCAGCACTCTGTGAAACGTCACCTATCCATGTTCTCCACAGATGCTGCCTGACCCGCTGAGTTACTCCAGCACTCTGTGAAACGTCACCTATCCATGTTCTCCACACAGATGCTGCCTGACCCGCTGAGTTATGGTGCAGCAGCATCTATGGAGCTAAGGAAATAGGCAACTTTTCGGGCCGAAATCCTTCTGGAAATAGGCAACGTTTCGGGCCGAAATCCTTACGGGTTTCGGCCCGAAACGTTGCCTATTTCCTTAGCTCCACAGATGCTGCCTGACCCGCTGAGTTACTCCAGCACTCTGTGAAACGTCACCTATCCAAACTTTTTCCGTTCTAAATGGCTTACCCCTTATTCTTAAACTGTGTGTGGCCCCTGGTTCTGGACTCCCCCAACATCGGGAACATGTTTCCTGCCTCTGGCGTGTCCAAACCCTGGTAATAAATTGTCAATTTTCCCCAGTGTGTATAGGATAGTGCTCGTGTGCAGGGACCACAGGTCGGCACGGACTCGGTGGGCCGAAGGGCCTGTTGCCGTGCTATATGGCTAAACTAAACATAGCAATGGACACTAGGAGGAAAAGATCGATGAAATCTATTTGCTCATACAAGTTCGGCAAATCTACCTTCTTCACACTGATGAAACGCGCGTATGAAATCAAGTAATGCATTTCTAACTGACGCCAGGACACCCCATGGTGTTAAATTATCCTTAATTGTCTCAAATTGAAGCAAAAATTAATCTCCTTCAGATCACCAGGGTGGCTGGTGCTGGAAGTGGGAAATAAGATGACATTGCCCGGGTGTGTCACATGGAATTAAGATTGCTACACTTAGTGCAGAGAAATAGAACATCTTTTCCTTGCTGGTTTTTCAAGGGCATTTGAATGCCAAACCCATTGTGCCGGTACACACACAAAAAAGCTGGAGTAACTCAGCGGGGACGGGCAACATCTCTGGAGAGAAGGAACGGGTGAGACCCTTCTTCAGACTGAGAGTCAGGGTAAAGGGAAGGGAGAGATATCGACGGTGATGTAGAGAGATAAGGAACGATGAATGAAAGATAAGCCAAAAAGTAAATATGATAAAGAGAACTGCCCGTTCACACAGAGAGTGGTGAATCTCTGGAATTCTCTGCCGCAGAAGGTAGTTGAGGCCACACAGTTCACTGGCTATATTTAAGAGGGAGTTAGATGTGGCCCTTGTGGCTAAAGGGATCAGGGGGTATGGAGAGAAGGCAGGTACAGTATACTGAGTTGGATGATCAGCCATGATCATATTGAATGGCGGTGCTGGCTCGAAGGGCCGAACGGCCTCTGCTCCTGCACCTATTTTCTATGTTTCTATGTTAGGTGTTTGTTGGGTGACAGATAGCAGAGTCAGGGGGATATGGGGAGAAGGCAGGAACGGGGTACGGGATTGGGGATGATCAGCCATGATCACATTCTTGGTTCTGTGTTCCTTGGTCCTCCAAAATATTCCAAATGGAATTTAAACATTGAATGGCGGTGCTGGCTCGAAGGGCCGAATGGCCTCCTCCTGCACCTATTGTCTATTGTCTAAAACGAGACTTGGGTGGGGGAGGGATGGAGAGAGAGGGAATGTCGGGGCTACTTAAAGTGAGTTAAATTAATACTCATACCACTAGGGGGCCTCTGCCCATCCCAACATTGTTAGTGCTTCCATTACTTATTTATACTTCCCTTCGAAACACAACAGTCGGACCATGTCCTGGAAAAATATTTTGTCGGGATGTCACATTTCATTGTGACAGTGTGGGTTTCCACCGGGTGCTCCGGTTTCCTCCCACATCCCAAAGTTTGCAGGAGTTAATTGCCAAGATCAGCCATGATCACATTTAATGGCAGTGCTGGCTCGAGGGGCCGAATGGCCTCTACTCCTGCACCTATTGTCTATTGTCTAATTGGCCCTGTGTAAATTGTCCCATAGTGTGTGTAGAGTGGATGCAAGATTTGGGGAATAACATAGAACGTATGTGGTCGGCATGGACTCGGTGGGCCGAAGGGCCTGTTTCCATGCTGTATCTCTAAACTAAACTAAACCTCCTCCCTGTGATAGACAAAAGTGCTGGAGAAACTCAGCGGGTGCAGCAGCATCTATGGAGCGAAGGAAATAGGCAACGTTTCGGGCCGAAACCCTTCTTCAGACTGATGTAGGGTGGGGGTGGGGGGGGGAAGAAAGGAAAAAGGAAGAGGAGGAGCCCGAGGGCTGGGGTAGAGCTGCGAAGGGGAGGAGACAGCAAAGGCTACCGGAAATTGGTGAATTCAATGTTCATGCCACTAGGGTGCAGACTGCCCAAGCGGAATATGAGGCGCTGCTCCTCCAATTTCTGGTGGGACTCACTCTGGCCATGGAGGAGACCCAGGACAGAGAGGTCGGATTTGGAATGGGAGGGGGAGTTGAAGTGCTGAGCCACCGGGAGACCAGGTTGGTTATTGCGGACCGAGCGGAGGTGTTGGGCAGAACGACCGCCTTCGATTTTCCAGCCTCTGCTGTTCCTTCTGTGCAAAGTCACAACCTCCCGTTCCATGGAGCTCGAGCTGTCAACGTTCTGCCTCATAGCAGCACCCGACTGTGACATTGTATGTGTGGCTTCTTGCAAATGTGGTGTTAGGGAATTTTTGGTAGGCTCATGTTTCCGCACCACACTGGGCATCTTTGTTAACTGTTAAGATGCCTTGGCCCCTGTGGTAGCTCAGCACGAGACTCATGATACGAACGTTATTGTCCCTGTCCCACTTAGGCGACTCTTTGGGCAACTCCCAGGGACTAGTTTTAATGGAATCCACCAACGGCAACCTGGCGACAGCACGAAATGTTGAACGTTTTGCGGCAGTCGTCTGAGGTCACCCCAAAGAAAGTGGGACAGGCCGATTACTCTTTCCGCGAAGACAAAAATGCTGGAGAAACTCAGCGGGTGAGGCAGCATCTTAGATGCTGCCTCACCCGCTGAGTTTCCTCCAGCATTTTTGTCTACCTTCAATTTTTCCCGCACCTGCAGTTCCTTAGAAACATAGAAACCTTGAAAATAGGTGCAGGAGGAGGCCATTCGGCCCTTCGAGCCAGCACCGCCATTCATTGTGATCGTGGCTGATCGTCCCCCCCTCTATCAATAACCCGTGCCTACCTTCTCCCCATATCCCTTGACTCCACCAGCCCCTAGAGCTCTATCTAACTCTCTCTTAAATCCATCCAGTGACTTGGCCTCCACTGCCCTCTGTGGCAGCGAATTCCACAAATTCACAACTCTCTGGGTGAAAAGGTTTTTTCTCACCTCAGTCTTAAATGGCCTCCCCTTTATTCTAAGACTGTGTGGCCCCTGGTTCTGGACTCGCCCAACATTGGGAACATTTTTCCTGCATCTAGCTTGTCCAGTCCTTTTATAATTTTATATGTTTCTATAAGATCCTCCCCCTCATCCTTCTAAACTCCAGTGAATACAAGCCTAGTCTTTTCAATCTTTCCTCATATGACAGTCCCGCCATCCCAGGGATCAATCTCGTGAACCTACGCTGCACTGCCTCAATCACAAGGATGTCCTTCCTCAAATTAGGAGACCAAAACTGTACGCAATACTCCAGATGTGGTCTAACCAGAGCCTTCTTAAATTCCCTCTATGAAACTTGCTTTCTGTTGTATTAAAAGCAGAATGACATTAAGGTGTTAATAAACAAAGGAATGTTCTTGAGTTGAGTATTCTGCTTATTGCCCAGGCACTTACACAATGCATGATACCTTTGTTATCACTTGAAGTGCATTGGGTGTTGAAGGGGTTCTGTAATTGCCTGCATATAAAAGTGAGGCAATATGTGGATGAAAAATAACAAATAACTCGAGTTAAAATTGCACAGTTACCAATTGGTGGCAAAGATGCAATTATTGCAGTGAACTCCAATGCAAATGACTGCTTTTGTTTGCACTTGTTTCCAACTATCTATGTTTGGATAGACAACACTTCAAACATTTTTTGTTCTATATATCTTCCAAGTCCACACAAATGATTAGTCATAGAATCACAGAGTGATAGTGTAGAAACAGGCCCTTCAGCCCAACTTGCCCATGCAGCCAACATGTCCCATCTACACTAGTCCCACCTGCCTGCGTTTGGCCCATATCCCTCCAAACCTGTCCTAGCCATGCACTTGTCTAAAGCCCGTGTCCCACTTTCCCGAGTTTCTCACAAATTCTCCCGAGTTTTCACCGCGATTCAAACTTACTCGGAGCTATTTTTTTTAACTTGTGGACGTTTTTCAACATGCTGATAGAAACGTCCCGACTTGCCAGATGCCCCGAGTGCATACGGCTGACATTACCAGCGCTACGAAATATCTACGGACTCCCACAACCTCCTTCCGACTCGTTACCGAGTTTGAATCAAGGGGAAAACTCGGGAGAACTCGGGGAAAGTGGGAGAGGGGCTTATCTCTTCCTTAAACTTTGGGATAGTCCCAGCCTCAACTACCTCCTCTGGCAGCTCGTTCCATACACCCACCAGCCTCTGTGTGGAAAAAATTACCCCTCAGATTCCTATTAAATCGTGTTCAAGAAGGAACTGCAGATGGAACTGCAGATGTTTTTATCTGAATGGTGGCCGATTGGGAAAGGGGGAGATGCAACGAGACCTGGGTGTCATGGTACACCAGTAATTGAAAGTAGGCATGCAGGAGTAGCAGGCAGTGAAGAAGGCGAATGGTATGTTAGCATTCATAGCAAAAGGATTTGAGTATAGGAGCAGGGAGGTTCTACTGCAGTTGTACAGGGTCTTGGTGAGACCACACCTGGAGTATTGCATACAGTTTTGGTCTCCTAATCTGAGGAAAGACATTCTTGCCATAGAGGGAGTACAGAGACGGTTCACCAGACTGATTCCTGGGATGTCAGGACTTTCATACGAAGAAAGACTGGATAGACTCGGCTTGTACACGCTAGAATGTAGAAGATTGAGGGGGGATCTTATAGAAACATACAAAATTCTTAAGGGGTTGGACAGGCTAGATGCAGGAAGATTGTTCCCGATGTTGGGGAAGTCCAGAACAAGGGGTCACACAGTTTAAGGATAAGGGGGAAATCTTTTAGGACCGAGATGAGGAAAACATTTTTCACACAGAGAGTGGTGAATCTCTGGAATTCTCTGCCACAGAAGGTAGTTGAGGCCACACAGTTCATTGGCTATATTTAAGCGGGAGTTAGATGTGGCCCTTGTGGCTAAAGGGATCAGGGGGTATGGAGAGAAGGCAGGTACGGGATACTGAGTTGGATGATCAGCCATGATCATATTGAATGGCGGTGCAGGCTCGAAGGGCCGAATGGCCTCTACTCCTGCACCTATTTTCTATGTTTCTATGTTTCTATGCTGGAAAATTGAAGGTAGACAAAAGTGCTGGAGAAACTCAGCGGGTGCAGCAGCATCTATGGAGCGAAGGAAATAAGCAACATTTCGGGCCGAAATCCTTTTGGAAATAGGTAACGTTTCGGGCCGAAACCCTTGAAGGGTTTCGTCCCGAAACGTTGCCTATTTCCTTCGCTCCATAGATGCTGCTGCACCCGCTGAGTTTCTCCAGCTTTTTTGTATACCCCTATTAAATCTTTGTCCCTTCACCTTAAACCTTTGTCCTGTGGTCCTGGAATCACCGATCTACGATATTGATTGTGAGATGATTTCTGACTTGACTTCGGAATGATCTATGTATAATTACTCGTGTTATAACGCACGGATGTAAATCAAAACTTGGAAATAATTAGGAAGCAAGAGATTATAAAGTGGGGTCAGGATGAGTTAATAAATTTCAACGAGGTTATAACGACTCTGCTGTTATAATACATCACGACCCTTCATCTTTACTGCTGGAATTCTCCCATTTTTCATTCATACGCTGGGATTGTTGAGAGCTTCAAGTATCATAAAGGACCTCTGTGGCTATGATCCTTCCTGTTGCTATCACTCACACTAAAACATCAGGAGATTTTTGTGTTAGCAAATGACGCATCCCTTGTACAGAATAATGTGGTCCAAACTTCCTCAGACATACTCAGAAGGTCAGGCAGCACCTGCAGAGGGGAGGAAAGACTCGTTTAGTTTAGTTGAGTGATTCAGCAGGGAAACATAGAAACATAGAAATTAGGTGCAGGAGTAGGCCATTCGGCCCTTCGAGCCTGCACCGCCATTCAATATGATCATGGCTGATCATCCAACTCAGTATCCCGTACCTGCCTTCTCTCCATACCCTCTGATCCCCTTAGCCACAAGGGCCACATCTAACTCCCTCTTAAATATAGCCAATGAACTGGTTTCAACTACCTGTGGCAGAGAGTTCCAGAGATTCACCACTCTCTGTGTGAAAAAAGTTCTTCTCATCTCGGTTTTAAAGGATTTCCCCCTTATCCTTAAGCTGTGACCCTTTGTCCTGGACTTCCCCAACATCGGGAACAATCTTCCTGCATCTAGCCTGTCCAACCCCTTAAGAATTTTGTAAGTTTCTATAAGATCCCCTCTCAATCTACTAAATTCTGGAGAGTATAAACCAAGTCTATCCAGTCTTTTTTCATAAGACAGTCCTGACATCCCAGGAATCAGTCTGGTGAACCTTCTCTGCACTCCCTCTATGGCAATAATGTCCTTCCTCAGATTTGGAGACCAAAACTGTACACAATACTCCAGGTGTGGTCTCACTAAGACCCTGTACAACTGCAGCAGAACCTCCCTGCTCCTATACTCAAATCCTTTTGCTATGAAAGCCAACATACCATTCGCTTTCTTTACTGCCTACTGCACCTGCATGCCTACCTTCAATGACTGGTATACCATGACTCCCAGGTCTCGCTGCATCTCCCCCTTTCCCAATCGGCCACCATTTAGATAATAGTCTGCTTTCCCGTTTTTGCCACCAAAATGGATAGCCTCACACTTGTTTCCTGAGCATGGATATTCAACAGCAACATCTGAATTCATTTGAGTCTGAAGAAGGGTCTCGACCCAAAATGTTGCCTATTCCTTCTCTCCAAAGTTGCAGCCTGACCTGCTGAGTTACTCCGGCATTTTGTATCTAATATTTGAAGAATTTCTCTTGCGTTAGTGTGACTGGTGATGCTGGCAAAATTATTTGTTTCCCTTCGTTTCGTTTCGAGATACAGCGTGGAAAAGCCCGCGCCGACCAGCGATCCCAGCACATTAACACTATCCTACACACACTGGGGACAATTTACATTGACACCAAGCCAAATAACCTGCACACCTGCACGTCTTTGAAGTGTGGCAGGAACCCAGAGCACCCGGAGAAAACCCACGTGGTCACAGGGAGAATGTACAAACTCCGTACAAACAGCATCTGCAGTCAGGATCGAACCCGGGTCTCTGGTGCTGTAAGGCAGCAGCTCTACCCAATAGACAATAGACAATAGGTGCAGGAGTAGGCCATTCGGCCCTTCACACCAGCACCGCCATTCAATGTGATCATGGCTGATCATCCCCAATCAGTACCCCGTTCCTGCCTTCTCCCCATATCCCTGACTTTGCTATTTTTAAGAGCCCTATCTAGCTCTCTCTTGAAAGCATCCAGAGAACCTGCCTCCACCGCCCTCTGAGACAGAGAATTCCACAGTCTCACAACTCTCTGTGTGAAAAAGCGTTTCCTCGTCTCCGTTCTAAATGGCTCACCCCTTATTCTTAAACTGTGTGTGGCCCCTGGTTCTGGACTCCCCCAACATCGCGAACATGTTTCTTGCCTCTAGCCTGTCCAAACCCTTAATGATCTTATATGGTTCAATGAGATGCCCTCCCATCCTTCTAAACTCAAGAGTATTCTGCAGAGAATTCCACAGCCAATACCCGCAGTAACTTGGGCAGTATCTCCACGTTTTGTTGCATGCTAATTTTGAACAACAACGACTGCCTAAGCCAGTTCATCTCTGGGTGATACTGTAGATATTGTTCACCTGCCATTTCCTACAAATTACTTAAACCTGCAATTTCATTTTGAGGGGGTGTCTCATGACAAAGAGATCCTGATTCACCCCTCATAGTTCCTGGACCATCTGAGATCAGGGTGTTTTAAACACCAACCCTAACATGTTTCATTGTTCATTTATAATTATACACCTCCCAAAAATCCGCTGTTCCCCGAGCTGTGGGTTTATTCACATCTGTTTTGAAACATAGAAACATAGACAATAGGTGCAGGAGTAGAGGCCATTCGGCCCTTCGATGCAGGAAGATTGTTCTCGATGTACAGAATAACGTGGTCCAAACTTCAGGACATACTCAGAAGGTCAGGCAGCACCTGCAGAGGGGAGGAAAGACTTGTTTAGTTTAGTTGAGTGATTCAGCAGGGAAACATAGAAACATAGAAACATAGAAAATAGGTGCAGGAGTAGAGGCCATTCGGCCCTTCGAGCCTGCACCGCCATTCAATGTAATCATGGCTGATCATCCAACTCAGTATCCCGTACCTGCCTTCTCTCCATACCCCCTGATCCCCTTAGCCACAAGGGCCACATCTAACTCCCTCTTAAATATAGCCAATGAACTGTGTGGCCTCGACTACTCCATCAGTCTGAAGAAGGATCTCGATCCAAAAAACGTCACCAATTCCTTCTCTCCAGAGATGCTGCCCGTCCCGCTGAGTTACTCCAGCTTTTTGTGTCTATCTTCAAGAAGTGGCAAATGCTACATTAAGATCACCAAGACATAATTAAAAGTGCCAATATTTTAATTTTAGCCAATGAACTGTGTGGCCTCAACTACATTCTGTGGCAGGGAATTCCACAGATTCACAACTCTCTGCGTGAAAAATGTTTTTCTCATCTCGGTTCTAAAGGATTTCCCCCTTATCCTTAAGCTGTGACCCCTTGTTCTGGACTTCCCCAACATCGGGAACAATCTTCCTGCATCTAGCCTGTCCAACCCCCTAAGAATTTACTTTGCAAGTGAAGATATTTTAGTACAAGTAGTTTGAAGTAGACTTTTTCAAGACTTTATCTCACACTAAACGTTATTCCCTTTATCCTGTGTCTGTACATTGCAGACGCCTGGATTATAATCACATGTGGCCTTTCTGCTGACTGGAACGCACGCAACGTTTTCCAGCACACGTGACAATAATGAATTAAACTGAACTGTACACTGCAAGGGCCAGGAAGCGAGCGGACAAGATCACCTCTGACCCCTCTCACCCTGGCCACAAACTCTTTGAATCACTTCCCTCTGGAAGGCGACTCCGGGCTGTCAAAGCTGCCACAGCCAGACATAAAAACAGTTTTTATCCACGAGTAGTTGCTCTACTCAACAGCCAACAATCTGTAGCCTCCCTTTGATCTGGTATTTTGTTGGTTCACATGCTTGATTAATGGTGTTTTATTATTAATGTTTTATTGTTATTAATGTTTAGTGTTTACTGAGTCATTCGTGACTGTCACTCTGTGTCATGTTGTTACTTGTGGGCGGAGCACCAAGGCAAATTCCTTGTATGTGAATACTTGGCCAATAAACGTACTTACTTACTAATGACGTGCGGAGCAGGATGTTTACACAGAGGGGGGGGGTGGGGGGTGAGTGCCTGGCATGTGCTGCAGGGGGTGTTGGTGGAGGCAGATATGATTGTGGCATTTGAGGCTGTTAGATTGGCACCAGCTAATATCAGAGATCTTTTCTCTGAACACTGTGGACGGCTCGATTGTAATCATGCTATCATGTATTGTATCTCCGCTGACTGGTTAGCACGCAACAACAGCTTTAGACAATGGGCAATAGGTGCAGGAGTAGGCCATTCGGCCCTTCGAGCCAGCACCGCCATTCAATGTGATCATGGCTGATCATCCCCAATCAGTACCTTGGCACACGTGACAATTAATCTGAAATAAACGTTGGGGTTATGGTTAGGATGGAACTGCAGATGTTGGTTTAAACTGAAGATAGACACAAAATGCTGGAGTAACACAGGGGACAGGCAGCATCTCTGGGGTGAAGTTTCGGGTCGAGACAAGAAGGATCTCTCCTGAGACGCTGCCTGTCCTGCTGAGTTACTCCAGCATTTTTGTGTCTGTTGTGGGGATTACGGGCAGGCAAGTACGGTTTAGCCTTGCCATCATGTACAGCAGGGGCATTGTGGGCCGAAGGGCCTTTCCCTGTGCTGTAGTGTCCCGTGTCCTATCTGTAACGTGTGGTTTTTGGTTTCATTGCAAAAGGATTTGAGTCTAGGAGCAGGGAGGTTCTACTGCAGTTGTACAGGGTCTTGGTGAGACCACACCTGGAGTATTGCGTACAGTTTTGGTCTCCAAATCGGAGGAAGGACATTATTGCCATAGAGGGAGTGCAGAGACGGTTCACCAGACTGATTCCTGGGATGTCAGGACTGTCTTATGAAGAAAGACTGGATAGACTTGGTTTATACTCTCTAGAATTTAGGAGATTGAGAGGGGATCTTATAGAAACTTACAAAATTCTTAAGGGGTTGGACAGGCTAGATGCAGGAAGATTGTTCCCGATGTTGGGGAAGTCCAGGACAAGGGGTCACAGCTTAAGGATAAAGGGGAAATCCTTTAAAACCGAGAGGAGAAGAACTTTTTTCACATTTTTCACACAGAGAGCGGTGAATCTATGGAACTCTCTGCCATAGAGGGTAGTCGAGGCCACACAGTTCATTGGCTATATTTAAGAGGGAGTTAGATGTGGCCCTTGTGGCTAAGGGGATCAGGGGGTATGGAGAGAAGGCAGGTACGGGATACTGAGTTGGATGATCAGCCATGATCATATTGAATTGCGGTGCAGGCTCGAAGGGCCGAATGGCCTACTCCTGCACCTAATTTCTATGTTTCTATGTTTGCGCTGATGATACTCCAGCTTCTATGTTTCCTTACATTAGGAAAGACCCACACAACTCCCACTCGTGCAATAAGCAACGATATTGTCAGTGTAACTCCACGCTCACAGATGG
>NC_073387.1:56679452-56681952 GCF_028641065.1 Leucoraja erinaceus | reverse complement strand
TGCCTGCCTGCCTCCACGGTGTGTGTGTAAAGGGGAAGCAGCGGCTCGGATCCAGCGCTCGCCTCCCAGCCGCCGCGGTGGCCGCTGCCAGCCTGTCCCGGAGCGGCCGAGCTCCGTGCAAGAAGCCGCCGCCTCCACCACCTCCTCCACCACCACCTCCTCCACCGCCTCCTCCTCTCCCTCCCCCACCCTCGCCGCGCCCTGCCCGTGGGTCGAAGGGGTGAACTAGCCCCGGACATGCTGCCCTCCGGCACCGCCAAGCACAAGAAGTTCCCCACGGAACCAGGTAGGTGAGAGAACTGAGAACATCTCAGATGCAACTTAAATTTAAGGTACCTCTTTCTCCCTCTCCCTCTCCCTCCCTCCCTCCAGCAACCTCCCTCCAGTTTAAATTCCAATTTGGAATATGTTTTGGAGGACCTAGAAACCAAGGACCCAAGAACATCTCATCCATCAACCAAGCCATGGACCATCTAGTCTAGTAGATGCGTTTAAGAAGGAACTGCAGATGCTGGAAAACCAAAGTGCTGGAGAAACTCAGGGTGGTGCAGCAGCATCTATGGAGCGGAGGAAATAGGCAACGTTTCGGGGCCGAAACCCAAGGGGTTTCGGCCCCGAAACGTTACCTATTTCCACCGCTCCATAGATGCTGCTGCACCCTTGGGTTTCAGCCCGAAACGTTGCCTATTTCCATCGCTCCATAGATGCTGCTGCACCCACTGAGTTCCCCCAGCACTCTGATCCACCTGCCAGGCAAGATGTTTGCTGCTCCGGGCAGGCTAGCTAGCTAGGTAGAGAGCTATCAACCTTCTTCACCTCAAACCAAATTAATATCCGCTTTGGACATAGCAACCAAGTCTCCTGTTACTCCTGTAACCAGCAGAGTTTGGGGGGGATTACAGAATTTTTATTTTCTCCCCCCCCCCCTCTCTGTAAAGATAAATAAGACCCCCCCCCCCCCCCCCCCCCCCCCCCCCCCCCCCCCCCCCCCCCCCCCCCGGCTACTTTGTCACCCCCAACCTTTCCATTTTGTTACATGTATTCTGTGTACAAGTCGGAGATGGAGATGGAGATAAAATAGCTGCCGAATTTTGCCCCTATCCCAGTTCAGGACCAGATAGGATTTGTCTCTTACAAGAGTGTGCTTGCGTGACTCAAAGCCCGGTTTAACCCTTCCCTGCCGTTTTATAACTGTATCTAACTCTATCTATTGAATGCATTCTTCAAATTGCATGGGGTGATTCAACAGGGCAATGTGTGTTTTTTTTTTATATTGCAAGCGACCACCCACCCCCTCGTATTTGCCCCGGCAGGTGATGTGTTGGGTCTGTTTGCCAACTGTATGTGGAGACTGTATCACAAAGCACTCAGCGTTCGTTCCGCGTTATATATATATATATATATATGCGTGAAAATGCAACCCAAGGCAGGCGGTTTTTTAAGTCTTTATCGTAGTCCTGGCTTCCCCGCTCTTCACCCTAGAGCTGGGTCATTTTCAGTCACTCACGGTTTTGATTTTTCCAGCTAGCTAGCAACTGGAAAGCGAGCTGTCTGTCGATGGACCTGCAACGCTTTTCCACATCAGCAGGCATTTCAGCCAACACAGGTGTCTAAAGAAACGTTTAATGAGACAGAAATCACTGTGTCCCTTGGATTAAGAGACACTGCATTCTAAAATATCAGGGGGGGCAAAAAAAATCCTCTAGTGGCATTCTGTTCTTTAAAATACTTCCATTATATGATTGAATTTCAACTGTGTATTTTTTTTTTACAGGGAGTTCCAGCTTTGTGTTTTTAGTGGGTTCAATGTGTCTTATTGCAGATTTTTAAACCCCAAATGTGTTCATGGTTACATTGTTAATTTTGTGGAAGGAATCTATTGCAGAAGTATGAATTCAATAGGGATGGTATTACTCAAAAATGTGTTTTTTTTGTTACACTCCTGTGTTAGTATAATCTCCTTACAGTACAGTACAGCTGTATATATCCTCGGTAACTTGAAAAAAAAAACCCCACAGTCATTTGCACTGCACCGAATCTGCTGATAATTCCAAATGGAACATACTAAATTGAATGAATGCAACCGTCTTGTTATGGACTGAGATTCACAGTGAAATGTGTTGTAACTCGTCAAAATATCCAAGTAATTTGGGTTTTAAAATATATATTTTTGTGGTGATGTTTCTGATTTGACTTTGGAAAGCCTCAATGCACAGGAAAGTCAGGCTTTAATAGTGATATATCATTCTTTTTTACTTAAAAAAGCGATTTAATAAGTGACTTACAATATTTGGTGATTACGGACATGTATATTTTACAGAGGCTGAACAGGATAGTATTAAAAAAACAGACAGGATGTTGCATTTTCATCTCTATAGAGAAAATATTTGGTTCTGCGATCTTTGTGAACAATTCTGTTTAACATTATTAGTGGACAACGCCTTGATACATTATTAAGTGCATGTTTCACAATATTATCTTTCGAATCTTGTCCTTAAGA
>NC_073387.1:56646952-56676952 GCF_028641065.1 Leucoraja erinaceus | reverse complement strand
ACAGCATCCATTTGATCCTCTATCTTTTCATGTTGTATATATGTTAATGTAATTTCTAAGTTGCATCCAGCTAAAGTTATGCAATGACTACCAATCACACCATCAGCAAAAATGATTCAATGCAGATTTAAGATATGTTGTCAGCGTTTTAACCAGAAATTAGATCTATCCATTGTGGCAGTTTTTTTTAAATGTTAAATTGTGAATTATAGCGCAAACCTTGTAATATTAAAATATTTGGAAAAATATAGTTACATTTTAGGTTTCCCAGACATTTTTTAAACTGTGGATTTGCAAGGAGATTCGAGGTCGAACTGAGGTGGAATTGACAAATTATGTTGTGTTCGGAAGGAACTGCAGGTGACAGTTTAAACCGCAGATGGACACAAAGTGCTGGAGTAACTCAGCGGGTCAGACGGCATCTGCGGAGAAAAGGAATAGGTGACGTTTCGGGTCGAGACCCTCCTTCAGACCGAGACTCAGGGGGAAGGGAGAGGAGAGATTTATAGACGGGGATATATTGAACAAATGAAGGAAAGATTTGCAAGAAAAAGTAACGATGGGCAAGGAAACAGGCCGTTGTCAGCTGAGCGCTCGGTGATAACGAGGGATCTGATCATGTCGTTAAGCTGAGGTTTGCAACAAAACTGCGGAGCGCTGTCGGGAAAGTGGGGGCAGGAAAAAACTCCAAAGTGAGAGGATGTGGAACTGGTTTAATTGTGGCCAATGTTCAGAATTGTTCCTGTGGTCGTGAGAACTTTGTGCTTTTGTTGTTAAATCTGACTGCAGCTGGGATGGTCTTGTTTACGATGGGTACTTTCAGTAAAACGGCAACTCATGAATGAATGTAACGTATTTGGTGACTGGAGTCACAACTGGTTGTGTTCCAAAATATTTAAGAAGCAGATGCCTCTTAAGAAGCAGAAGCAGTTTTGGTCTCCAAATCTGAGGAAGGACATTATTGCCATAGAGGGAGTGCAGAGAAGGTTCACCAGACTGATTCCTGGGATGTCAGGGCTGTTTTACGAAGAAAGACTGGATAGACTTGGTTTATACTCTCTAGAATTTAGGAGATTGAGAGGGGATCTTATAGAAACTTACAAAATTCTTAAGGGGTTGGACAGGCTAGATGCAGGAAGATTGTTCCCGACGTTAGGGAAGTCTAGGACAAGGGGCACAGCTTAAGGATAAGGGGGAAATCCTTTAAAACCGAGATGAGAAGACCTTTTTTCACACAGAGAGTGGTGAATCTCTGGAACTCTCTGCCACTGAGGGTAGTTGAGGCCAGTTCATTGGCTATATTTAAGAGGGAGTTAGATGTGGCCCTTGTGGCTAAGGGGATCAGGGGGTATGGAGAGAAGGCAGATACGGGATACGGAGTTGGATGATCAGCCATGAACATATTGAATGGCGGTGCAGGCTCGAAGGGCCGAATGGCCCACTCCTGCACCTAATTTCTATGTTTCTATGTTTCTATGCTGGAAAATCGAAGGTAGACAAAATGCTGGAGAATCATGTTCCCGATGTTGTGGGAGTCCAGAACCAGGGGCCACACAGTTTAAGAATAAGGAGTAATCCATTTAGAACGGAGACGAGGAAACACTTTTTCTCACAGAGAGTTGTGAGTGTAGAATTCTCAGCCTCAGAGGGCGGTGGAGGCAGGTTCTCTGGATACTTTCAAGAGGGAGCTAGACTGGGTTCTTAAAAATAGCAGAGTCAGGGGATATGGGGAGAAGGTTGGAACGCGTTACTGATTGGGGATGATCAGCCGTGATCACATTGAATGGCGGTGCTGGCTCGAAGGGCCGAACGGCCTCCTCCTGCACCTATTGTCTATAGTCTATTGTCACAACTGGTTGTTTTCCAAAATGTTCAAGAAGGAACTGCAGATGCTGGAAAATGCTGGAGAATCTCAGCAGGTGAGGCAGCATCTATGGAGCGAAGGAAATAGGCGACGTTTCGGGTCGAGACCCTTCTTCAGTCTGATGTTTTCCACCTGTGTTGGCCATTCCTCTCACATTCTGCAGTTATCCTCGACATCCGTTTGTATCGGGGCTTGTTTTTAAATAGTATTCTCTCTCCCTCCCCCCCGCAACAATTTTGTAAATGCCGACTGCAGCATACAGTTTGTATTTCAGGTGTAAAATTAAATTAATTTTGAAGATGAACCAACCCATTGACAAAGGAAATCCAGTTAGCACTAAATTAGACATTCCTAACCGGAACTCAGTAAGTGGAAATGTAGTAAGGTCTCTGACAAGAATCTGTACAGATCTCTGATATAGAATTTGATTTATTCATTCACTGTAACCTTGTGGCCTTGAAGATTCTTTTTCACACAGAGGGTGGCGGGTGTATGGAACGAGCTGCCAGAGGAGGTAGTTGAGGCTGGGACTATCCCAACGTTTAAGAAACAGTTAGACAGGTGCATGGATTGGACAGGTTTGGAGGGATATGGGCAGGTGGGACTAGTGTAGCTGGGACATGTTGGCCGGTCTGGGCAAGTTGGGCCGAAGGGCCTGTTTCCATACTGTTACCACTCTATAACTCAATTGCTGTAGAACGTAAAACTGTACAGGACAGTGCAGCCCACAACCTCCGTGGTGAATATGTAACCTTGTTAAACCAATCTTCTCTGCCAGCATGTAATAGAAACATATAAATTAGGTGCAGGAGTAGGCCACTCGGCCCTTCGAGCCTGCACCGCCATTCAATATGATCATGGCTGATCATCCAACTCAGTATCCCGTACCTGCCTTCTCTCCATACCCCCTGATCCCCTTAGCCATAAGGGCCACATCTAACTCCCTCTTAAATATAGCCTAATGCATATCCCTCTATTCCCTGAATATCCATGTGGTGAACCAAAGACTTCTTGTGTTCCCCTATTGTTTCTGCCTCCACCCCACTACCCCTGGCATCATAGTCAGAGGATATGGCCCTGGTACAGTGTAGAAAGGAACTGCAGATGCTGGTATATACCGGAGATAAACAAAGAGTGCTGGAGTAACTCAGCGGGTCAGGCAGCATCTGTGGAGAACATGGATAGGTGACGTTTCACAGAGTGCTGGAGTAACTCAGCGGGTCAGGCAGCATCTGTGGAGAACATGGATAGGTGACGTTTCACGGAGTGCTGGAGTAACTCAGCGGGTCAGGCAGCATCTATGGAGCTAAGGAAATAGGCAACGTTTCGGGCCGAAACCCGCAAGGGTTTCGTCCCGAAACGTTGCCTATTTCCAGAAGGATTTCGGCCCGAAAAGTTGCCTATTTCCTCAGCTCCATAGATGCTGCTGCACCATAACTCAGCGGGTCAGGCAGCATCTGTGGAGAACATGGATAGGTGACGTTTCACAGAGTGCTGGAGCAACTCAGCGGGTCAGGCAGCATCTGTGGAGAACATGGATAGGTGACGTTTCACAGAGTGCTGGAGTAACTCAGCGGGTCAGGCAGCATCTGTGGAGAACATGGATAGGTGACGTTTCACGGAGTGCTGGAGTAACTCAGCGGGTCAGGCAGCATCCGTGGGGGGAAAAAGAACGGGTGACGTTTTGGGTCGGGACAAGTCCATTTATTGATCCGATGTTTGCTGGTTGGCCAACATTCTCTGATATTATTACACCAACTTGTAACGCCGGCAGAGTCGGAGCGACAGAACTCTCGTACCCACTCATGTTTCTCCCCGGCAACACTGCAGAATGGTTTTATTGAGCTTGAGGTCCATTATTGTCACTCTGTGCAACGAGGTACAGTGAAAAGCTTTGCTTTGAACGCTGTCCAAACAGACTAGATAATGCCATGCACAAATACATAGAAACATAGAAACATAGAAATTAGGTCCATGAGTAGGCCATTCGGCCCTTCGAGCCTGCACCGCCATTCAATATGATCATGGCTGATCATCCAACTCAGTATCCTGTACCTGCCTTCTCTCCATACCCCCTGATCCCCTTAGCCACAAGGGCCACATCTAACTCCCTCTTAAATATAGCCAATGAACTGGCCTCAACTACCCTCTGTGGCAGAGAGTTCCAGAGATTCACCACTCTCTGTGTGAAAAAAGTTCTTCTCATCTCGGTTTTAAAGGATTTCCCCCTTATCCTTAATACAATCAGTTCAAACTCAAGAACTTGTGCCATCCTCACCTTGGTGCCATTTATGTTATGTTGTGTCGTGGACTTTCTGTGTTTGTCCTTTTAAAAAAAATTCAATTTCAATTTTATTTTTAATATGTTTTATTATTTATTTATTATTTATTTATTTATTTTTATGATTTTTTTTAATTTTTATGATACTGCCTGTAAAGGGAAATTCATTTTGTTGTCTCAAATTGAGACGATGTCAATAAATTTGAATACAATACAATACAAAGTACAAATACTTGGAGCATTGGGGAAGGTACAGAGTGCAGAATACAGTTCTCAGCGTTGTAGCCCATCGGTTCCAGAGGCAACTCTCAATGTCCACTGGTCAGGCAGCGTCTGTGGAGATTAAAGGTGGGCTAGTGGTGAGTTTTGCATTGGGAATCCTTCCCCCCCGACCTTGAATACCCAACCCGAAACCCGAAAAAGTGGTGAGTCTGTGGAATTCTCCGCCTCCACTGGGCTTGTACACTCTGGAGTTTAGAAGGATGAGAGGATATCTTATTGAAACATGTAAGATTGTTAAGGGTTTGGACACACGCTAGAGGCAGGAAACATGTTCCCGATGTTGGGGGAGTCCAGAACCAGGGGCCACACACAGTTTATGAATAAGGGGTAAGCCATTTCGAACGGAGATGAGGAAACACTTTTTCTCACAGAGAGTGCTGAGTCTGTGGAATTCTCTGCCTCAGAGGGCGGTGGAGGCCGGTTCTCTGGATGCTTTCAAGAGAGAGGGCTCTTAAAAATAGCGGAGTCAGGGGATATGGGGAGAAGGCAGGAACGGGGTACTGATTGAGGATGATCAGCCATGGTCACATTGAATGGCGGCGCTGGCTCGAAGGGCTGAATGGCCTACTCCTGCACCTATTGTCTATTGTCTATTTCACCAGAGATGCTGCCTGACCCGCTGAGTTACTCCGGCACTCTGTGTCTATCTTTGGTATGATCCCAGCATCTGCAGTTCTTTGATTCGGCACAATGTCCACTTTATACTTTGCTTACAAAATTCTTAAGGGGTTGGGACAGGCTAGATGCAGGAAGATTGCTCCCGATGTTGGGGAAGTCCAGGACAAGGGGTCACAGCTTAAGGATAAGGGGGAAATCCTTTAAAACCGAGATGAGAAGAACTTTTTTCACACAGAGAGTGGTGAATCTGTGGAACTCTCTGCCACAGAGGGTAGTCGAGGCCACAGTTCATTGGCTATATTTAAGAGGGAGTTAGATGTGGCTCTTGTGGCTAAGGGGATCAGAGGGTATGGAGAGACGGCAGGTACGGGATACTGAGTTGGATGATCAGCCATGATCATATTGAATGGCGGTGCAGGCTCGAAGGGCCGAATGGCCTCTACTCCTGCACCTAATTTCTATGTTTCTATGTTTCTATGCCCTTTATTCTGCATCCTGTATCCTGTACACTGTGTAACCACTGTGTCTTGAATGTAACCATATACTGTCTTTCTGCTGTTGAATCGCCATGAAAATCCATTCTGTGTTTGAGATGTGACTCTCCTGTTCCTTCCTCCTCTGACCCAGCATATCCACATCTACCTCCTCGGGGGCAATTGACGACAGACATTGAAATTTCCGTTGGCATCCCATAGCGTGTGAATGAGTACAAAGAAACACTATCTGCAGCCGAGATTGAGAGCAATCAGAGCGTGGATGGAAATTAAGACTATTATACTAAGTGTCGCTATGACGTTGAACTGCAAATTAGTGGGTTGTGTTTCCACTGTCATGAGATGGCCTGTGATTCAGATTGATTGAAGGTACAGTGTACGGGTCACCGAGTCCACGCCGACCATCGATCACCCGTTTACACGTGGTCCTGTGTTATCCCACTCCCTCCTCCGCTCCCCGAGGCAATTTTACAGGGGGGGGCAAATTAACCTGCAACACTGCACGTCTTTGGGAGGAAATTGGAAACCGGAGCACCTGGAGGAAACCCACTTGATCACAGGGAGCAGGTGCAGACTACACACCTACACCCAACCCCCCCCCCCTCCCCCCCGCCTGAAGTCGGGATCGAACCTGGGTCCCTGTCACCATAAAGCAGCAGCTCTACCACTTTGACAATAGACAATAGACAATAGGTGCAGGAGAAGAGGCCATTCGGCCCTTCAAGCCAGCACCGCCATTCACTGTGATCATGGCTGATCATCCCCAATTAGTTCCACGTTCCTGCCTTCTCCCCATATCCCCTGACTCCACTATCTTTAAGAGCCCTATCTACCTCTCTCGTGAAAGCATCCAGAGAACTGGCCTCCACCGCCCTCTGAGGCAGAGAATCCCACAGACTCACCACTCTCTGTGAGAAAAAGTGTTTCCTCGTCTCTGTTCTAAATGGCTTACCCCTTATTCTTAAACTGTGTGTGTGGCCCCTGGTTCTGGACTCCCCCAACATCGGGAACATGTTTCCTGCCTCTAGCGTGTCCAAATTCTTAATAATCTTACATGTTTCAATGAGATGCCCTCTCATCCTTCTAAACTCCAGAGTGTACAAGCCCAGCCGCTCCATTCTCTCAGCATATGACAGTCCCGCCATCCCGGGAATTAACCTGGTGAACCTACTCTTTGTATTGACGAACCGGGAAAGATAATGTTCGTGCGACCAAAGACCAGAAGAGATGTTTTGCGCGCGCACCAGCCCTAACGGGAGGTGGTTGAGAAGCAGATCTGTTGGTACCGAAACTCAGATTAGCCACGACAACCGTCAGTTGCTGCAGATAGAAACATAGACAATAGGTGCAGGAGTAGAGGCCATTCGGCCCTTCGAGCCTGCACCGCTATTCAATATGATCATGGCTGATCATCCAACTCAGTATCCCGTACCTGCCTTCTCTCCATACCCCCTGATCCCTTTATCCACACGGGCCACATCTAACTCCCTCTTAAATATAGCCAATGAACTGTGGCCTCAACTACTTTCTGTGGCAGAGAATTCCACAGATTCACCACTCTCTGTGTGAAAAATGTTTTCCTTATCTCTGTCATAGAATATTTCCCCTTTATCCTTAAACTGTGTGGCCCCTTGTTCTGGACTTCCCCAACATCGGGAACAATCTTCCTGCATCTAGCCTGTCCAACCCCTTAAGAATTTTGTAAGTTTCTATAAGATCCCCCCTCTATCTGCTAAATTCTAGCGAGCACAAGCCGAGTCTATCCAGTCTTTCTTCATATGAAAGTCCTGCCATCCCAGGAATCAGTCTGGTGAACCTTCTCTGTGGCAAGAATGTCTTTCCTCCGATTAGGAGACCAAAACTGTACGCAATACTCCAGGTGTGGTCTCACCAAGACCCTGTACAACTGCAGTAGAACCTCCCTGCTGTTATACTCAAATTCCTCCTCATCTCCTTTCCAAAGATACGTTTGTTTATCCTGAGGCTGTGGGATATTTTTCGGGCCGAAATCCTTCTGGAAATAGGCAACTTTTCGGGCCGAAACCCTTTTGGGTTTCGGCCCGAAACGTTGCCTATTTCCGTAGCTCCATAGATGCTGCCTGACCCGCTGAGTTACTCCAACACTCTGTGAAACGTCACCTAATCCATGTTCTCCACAGATGCTGCCTGACCCGCTGAGGTTACTCCAGCACTCTGTGAAACGTCACCTATCCATGTTCTCCACAGATGCTGCCTGAACCGCTGAGTTACTCCAGCACTCTGTGAAACGTCACCTATCCATGTTCTCCACAGATGCTGCCTGACCCGCTGAGTTACTCCAGCACTCCGTGAAACGTCACCTATCCATGCTCTCCACAGATGCTGCCTGACCCGCTGAGTTACTCCAGCACTCTGTGAAACGTCACCTATCCATGCTCTCCACAGATGCTGCCTGTTCCGACAGTCAGAGGGAAAGTTTTGCCGCAACTCTGAGCAAAGTTGCTCCTGCGTCTCTGCCAACGGTGTGAAATTGGGCTCCGAGCAGCGAAAGCCTCAGCGTATTGCGACACTGCTTCTGTTAAAAATAATCCTGTAGCAAGGCAGGACCAGCTTACATCCGAATTGTAAAACATTCCCCAGGCAGCATTGCAGGGGCCGTATCATGCAAAGTTTGACACTGCATAAGTAGATTAGACACTGGCAACTCGAAGCCGGAACAATGATCAGGGGATGAGGGAATGTCGTGAAAGGAGGAGAGAGAGAGAGAGAAAGAGAGAGAGAGGGAGGAAAAAAACGCCTTGGGTTCGGGATGGGAATTTCACGAGCTTCAGGGCCCCCGAAAGCGCGACGGAAATTGGAAGGAATTACTTGAATTAATATCTCCAGGTTCCAAGGCCAGCAGGAATTAAATATCGCTTGGAAAGCCGCTGATATGTGTGAGTTATACAGCACTGCGATAATTGCATTAACGCAAACAACCATGCTGGACTTTTAGCTGAATCTTGGGGAACTATATTCAACAGCTACCGATAAATTATTGAATATTTTCAGAACACTTTCAGCAATTTAAGGAAAAATGGTATATCTTACACCAATTTGCTATGAAAATATATTGAGTGCAAAATATTGCCATTTCCCCAAAGGCGAATTCCCATTAAGTGACTGGTATTTTGAAATCATAAACCATTTTGTGTCTGCATTACTTTTTATAACCGTATAACTTTTTTTACATGTTTACCGCCGTTAAATAATTAATATTTTTGTCAAGCTGCACAATTTGTCGCCGACTCGTTCAAAGATTTATGTCGGGGTTTGTTTTTTAATTTTACGCCCTTCTTCAAAGGCGGAGAGGCTCGCCGTTTATAAACACGATCGGAAAACACCCCCCTCCCTCCTCCTCCTCTCAACGGAAAGCTGAATCCTATTTTCATAAAAGCTCCCGTCCTCTTTAACCTTTGACTTTTCCGCACTTGCCTAGACAGCCAAGCAATCTGTTTAAGAGGCAAATTACAGGCCGGCCCGCTTTGAACTTGGTGGCGCTGGTTTGAGATTAGCGTGCACTGAAATGAATGTTGTCACAGATAGTGGGCCCACAGCAGAACAACATTTGTGAACACCTCCCCATGTCCTTTGTGAGGGTAAAGATTTAATAAGGCTGAGTGGTGAAAAGCTTGTAGGCTGTTAATTTAATTTTAGGTTTGATTATTAATGGGTAATTTCCCCCCCCCCAAGCCAGTTAGGATGCACACTAAATGGACATACAATCTTCCAAATTGTGCTTGTTCAAGCTGGGATGTGTGTTTGTGGGTGACCAATGTATAGTGAAAGGCATATCCTAGCGTGAAAACCACTGTTGACTGATTTTGTATTTTAGCAATGAGTCACGTCGACATTGAGTATGTATTAGTAGCTTAGTCTGCATATTCTTTGTTGACCAATCTTAATCAGAAGAGCATTTTCAATAGGAACCAGGGTAAAATTGATATGACAAGATATCGGAGGCAACCTGATTTGTGTACACTCCTAACGGGACCTCTCTTGGACAAGGATCTTAGAAACGTAGAAACATAGAAATTAGGTGCAGGAGTAGGCCATTCGGCCCTTCAAGCCTGCACCGCCATTCATTATGATCATGGCTGATCATCCAACTCAGTATCCCATCCCTGCCTTCTCTCCATACCCTCTGATCCCCTTAGCCACAAGGGCCACATCTAACTCCCTCTTAAATATAGCCAATGAACTGTGGCCTCGACTACCCTCTGTGGCAGAGAGTTCCAGAGATTCACCACTCTCTGTGTGAAAAAAGTTCTTCTCATCTCAGTTTTAAAGGATTTCCCCCTTATCCTTAAGCTGTGACCCCTTGTCCTGGACTTCCCCAACATCGGGAGCAATCTTCCTGCATCTAGCCTGTCCAACCCCTTAATAATTTTGTAAGTTTCTATAAGATCACCTCTCAATCTCCTAAATTCTAGAGAGTATAAACCAAGTCTATCCAGTTTTTCTTCATTAGACAGTCCTGACATCCCAGGAATCAGTCTGGTGAACCTTCTCTGCACTCCCTCTATGGCAATAATGTCCTTCCTCAGATTTGGAGACCAAAACTGTACGCAATACTCCAGGTGTAGTCTCACCAAGACCCTGTACAACTGCAGAAGAACCTCCCTGCTCCTATACTCAAATCCTTTTGCTATGAAAGCCAACATACCATTCGCTTTCTTTACTGCCTGCTGCACCTGCATGCCTACCTTCAATGACTGGTGTACCATGACACCCAGGTCTCGCTGCATCTCCCCCTTTCCCAATTGGCCACCATTTAGATAATAGTCTGCTTTCCCGTTATTTTATGGTATTGCTAAGAGATGCAAGTTATGATGAGCCTGCTGATGGACTCACACAGCATGGAAACAGGCCCTTCGGCCCAAGTTGCTCATGCCGACCAAGATGCCCAGCAACACCAGTCCCACCTGCCTGTGTTTAGCCTGTTCAAATGTATTTTCAATGATGTTACAGGACTCACCACAACTACCTACTGTGGCGGTTCGTTCCATGTACCTGCCACCCTTTGTGTCAAACCCCCCCCGGGTGCCGATTTAATCTTCCCACCCCCGCCTCACCTTAAACCTAGTTCTTGATTCCCCAACCAAAATACTTTTTGCAAGAATTTCGTCATCCCTCAAGCCGCTGCTGTTACTCTATAATATATGGTGGGTGTATGGAACGAGCTGCCAGAGGAGGTAGTTGAGGCTGGGACTATCCCAACATTTAAGAAACAGTTAGGCAGGTACATGGATAGGACAGGTTTTGGAGGGGTATGGACCAAACGCAGGCAGGTGGGACGAGTGCAGATGGGGAATTTTTGGCAAGTTTGGCCGAAGTGCCTGTTTCCACACCGTATCACTCTATGATTCGATATGTCTTTTGTATGGTGTGTTCTAGTGTAATTTTAGCTCTGGAAGCCACTGCTTAATTTATTCAAAAGGCTCTCGGAAAGTCCTTCGTCTCTTCCTCACAATGTCCTGCAGTTCACGACACAAGAGAAAACCTAGGAACAAAACAGGAAGTGCTGGAGAAACTCAGCAGATCAGGCAGCATCTGCGGAGAGAATGGATGGGTGATGTTTCAGGTGGAGACCCTTCTTCAGACTCTGACCTGAAACGTCACCTATTCCTTCGCTCCAGAGATGCTGCCTGAGATGCTCCAGCACTTTGTGCTTTGTATCACGATCCCAGCATCTGCAGTTCCTTCCGTGACCAGAAAAGCAATGATCTTGCTCAGTCTATAGACAATAGGTGCAGGATTTGGCCATTCGGGCCTTGGAGCCAGCACCGCCATTCAATGTGATCATGGCTGTTTAAGAAGGAACTGCAGAGGCTGGAAAAACCGAAGGTAGACAAAAATGCTGGAGAAACTCAGCGGGTGAGGCAGCATCTATGGGGTGAAGGAATAGGTGACGTTTCTGGTCGAGACCCTTCTTCAGACTGATGTGGGGGGGGCGGGAAAGAAGAAAGGAAGAGGTGGAGACAGTGGGAGAGCTGGGAAGGGGAGGGGAAGGAGGGAGAAAGCAGGGACTACCTGAAATTGGAGAAGTCAATGTTCATACCGCTGGGGTGCAAACTGCCCAAGCGAAATCCAATTTGCGGTGGGACTCACTCTGGAACTACTGGCAGTTCTGCAGCTCGCCACCAGGAGGGGCTGAGAGAATGGGCTGGTGAACAATATTCCCACCAAATCCCCCTTCCCAGAGACTAGTCAATGTCATTACGCTGTTGCACTGATTTGCTTCACTGTCCAAAATGAATACTTAACTAATTGATTCCAAGATGCCATTTAAAAAAGCAAAAATGGTCCTGGGGCAACAAGCAGTTCTGCAACAGTGATTTTGCTGATGATTACTGACTTGTTTTGAGACCTCCCGACAACTAATCATTCAAATTATACAATGCAAAAACACAGGCTGGCAAAGTAGATATTCTGTCACCAGAACTGAGGGGAAATGGGATGCCGTGCAAGTGCGGAATTGACCGAACGCCAAAGAAATCGCCAACAAATCTCCTGACACTGGCCCCCAGCTGACATCGCCTCTTTGTTAATAGCTCGGCATAATATATCGCTGTGACATTCGTGCCATAGAGGGAGTACAGAGAAGGTTCACCAGACTGATTCCTGGGATGGCAGGACTTTCAGATGAAGAAAGACTGGATAGACTCGGCTTGTACTCGCTAGAATTTAGGAGATTGAGGGGGGTTTCTTATAGAAACTTACAAAATTCTTAAGGGGTTGGACAGGCTAGATGCAGGAAGATTGTTCCCGATGTTGGGGAAGTCCAGAAGAAGGGGTCACACAGTTTAAGGATAAAAGGGGAAATCTTTTAGGACCGAGATGAGAAAAACATTTTTCACACAGAGAGTGGTGAATCTGTGGAATTCTCCGCCACAGAAGGTAGTTGAGGCCACACAGTTCATTGGCTATATTTAAGAGGGAGTTAGATGTGGCCCTTGTGGCTAAAGGGATCAGGGGGTATGGAGAGAAGGCAGGTACAGGATACTGAGTTGGATGATCAGCCATGATCATATTGAATGGCTGTGCAGGCTCGAAGGGCCGAATGGCCTCTACTCCTGCACCTATTGTCTATTTTTCTATGTTTCTATTCGTTGCTAAGCGAAAGGCCTGGATGCAGTGGATGTGGAGAGGATGTTCCCAATTTAGTTTATAGTCACGTGTACCGAGGTACAGTGAACAGCTTTTTTGTTGCGTGCTAACCAGTCAGCGGAAAGACAATACATGATTACAATCGAGCCATTCGCAGTGTATAGATACATGATAGGGGAATTCTCTGTCCTGGGCCTCCTCCATGGCCAGAGTGAGTCCCACCGCAAATTGGAGGAGCAGCACCTCATATTCCGCTAGGGCAGTTTACACCCCAGCGGTATGAACATTGACTTATCCAATTTCAGGTAGTCCCTGCTTTCTCCCTCCTTCCCCTCCCCTTCCCAGCTCCCCCACAGCCCACTGTCTCCGCCTCTTCCTTTCTTCTTCCTGCCCCCGCCCATCAGTCTGTAGAAGGGTCTCGACCCGAAACGTCACCCATTCCTTCGCTCCATAGATGCTGCCTCACCCGCTGAGTTCCTCCAGCATTTCTCTCTACCTTCGATTCTTCCAGCATCTGCAGTTCCTTCTTAAACATGATAGGGGAATAGCGTTAAGTGCACTCATGGGAGAGTCTAGGACCAGAGGGCACAGCCACAAAATAAAAGGACGTACCTTGTACAAAGGAGATGAGGAGAAATGTCTTTAGTCAGAGGGTGGTGAATCTGTGGAATTCATTGCCACAGACGGCTGTGGAGGCCACAAGTCAGTGGATATTTTCAAGGCAGAGATAGATAGATTCTTGATTAGTGCGGGTGTCAGGGGTTAAGGGGAGAAGGCAGGAGAATGGGGTTGAGAGGGAACGATAGATCAGCCATGATTGAATGGCGGAGTAGACTTGATGGGCCAAATGGCCTAATTCTGCTCCCAATAACCTATGAGCCTATGAACACATTGTGTCCCTTTTTTGACTCTTGATGTGTGATGACTTCACCAGCCTCCAACATGTCTATCAAGTGGCCGTTCGTAAGATTGAATAGGAACCCGAGGGGCAACTTTTTCACACAGGTGGGCGATGGGTGCATGGAACAAACTGCCAGAGAAGATGGGAGGTTACACAAAAAAGCGGGAGAACCCCAGGGGGTGCAGAAGCATCTATGGAGCGAAGGAAAAAGGCAACGTTTCGGGCCGAAACCCTTCTTCAGACTGATCGGGGGCGGGGGTAGGCGGGGACAAGAAAGGGAAAAGGAGGAGGAGCCCGAAGGCTGGGGGATGGGAGGAGACAGCAAGGACTAACAAAATTGGGAGAATTCAATGTTCATGCCCCCGGGATGCAGACTCCCCAAACGGAATATGCGGTGCTGTTCCTCCAATTTCCGGTGCTGCTCGCTGTGGCCATGGAGGAGACCCAGGACAGAGAGGTCGGAGACGGAGTGGGAGGGGGAGTTGAAGTGCTGAGCCACCGGGAGGTCAGCTTGGTTATTGCGGACCGAGCGGAGGTGTTCGGCGAAACGATCGCCCAACCTCCGCTTGCTCTCACCGATGTAGATCTGCTGACGTCTAGAGCAGCGGACGCTGTTGGCCCATCAAGTCTACTCCGCCATTCAATCATGCCAGAGGAGATAGTTGAGGCAGGTACTAATCGCAACATTTGGAGCGGTACATGGATCGGAAAGGCTTAGAAGGATATGGCCCAAACAATAGCAAATGGGACTAGCGATGATGGGGCATCTTGGTACGAATTGGGCCCAAGGGCCTGTTTCTGTGCTAGATGTACCTTAAGATTCTAGCTGGACACAAAAGGCCGGAGTAACTCAGCAGGTCAGGCGGCACCTCTATGGAGAAGGAATAGGTGACGTTTCGGGTCGAGACCCTTCTTCCGACGGGCTGAACTGTTCCAACATTGCTCCATCTTCTGCTATTTGATTTCTTGTGTCGATTTCATTTTCTGATTGCCCCGCAGTTTTCCTTAGCGATGAAGAATGTTTAGAAGGGAACGGGAGCTTTCTCAGCCTCCCGCATCATCCACCCCTCTTGCCAACCCCCTGCTCTCGTTCCAGCGATGTTTGGTGTCCATTGCACTATTTCATCGTCTTTCTGCGCAAGTGCACGCTTCACCTTGAATGAGGTTTCTTGTACTGTATCTGAGCTGCTTGTCTAAGTGCTTATCTATCGTGGTGCATCAGAGGGTGGTGGAGGCCGGTTCTCTGGATGCTTTCAAGAGAGAGCTAGATAGAGCTCTTAGTGATAGCAGAGTCAGGGGATATGGAGAGAAGGCAGGAACGGGGTACTGATTGTGGATGATCAGCCGTGATCACATAGAAACATAGAAACATAGAAATTAGGTGCAGGAGTAGGCCATTCGGCCCTTCGAGCCTGCACCGCCATTCAATATGATCACGGCTGATCATCTAACTCAGTATCCCGTACCTGCCTTCTCTCCATACCCTCTGATCCCCTTGGCCACAAGGGCCACATCTAACTCCCTCTTAAATATAGCCAATGAACTGGCCTCAACTACCCTCTGTGGCAGAGAGTTCCAGAGATTCACCACTCTCTGTGTGAAAAAAGTTCTCCTCATCTCGGTTCTAAAGGATTTCCCCCTTCTCCTTAAGCTGTGACCCCTTGTCCTGGACTTCCCCAACATCTGGAGCAATCTTCCTGCATTTAGCCTGTCCAACCCCTTAAGAATTTTGTAAGTTTCTATAAGATCCCCTCTCAATCTCCTAAATTCTAGAGAGTATAAACCAAGTCTATCCAGTCTTTCTTAATAAGACAGTCCTGACATCCCAGGAATCAGTCTGGTGAACCGTCTCTGCACTCCCTCTATGGCAATAACATTGATTGATCACATTGATAACTGTCACCGTATGTCATGTTGTTACTTGTGGGCGGAGCACCAAGTCAAATTCCTTGTATGTGAATACTTGGCCGATAAACTTACTTACTTACTTAGAACGGAGACGAGGAAACACTTTTTCTCACAGAGAGTGGTGAGTCTGTGGAATTCTCTGCCTCGGAGGGCGGTGGAGGCCGGTTCTCTGGATGCTTTCAAGCAAGAGCTAGATAGGGCTCGTAAAGATAGCGGAGTCAGGGGATATGGGGAGAAGGCAGGAACGGGGTACTGATTGGGGATGATCAGCCATGATCACATTGAATGGCGGTGCTGGCTCGAAGGGTCGAATGGCCTACTCCGGCACCTATTGTCTATTGTCTATAGGTAATAAGTACTCATGGCTATAGACCTATAGACAATAGGCAGTCTCATCAGTCTGAAGAAGGGTTTCAGCCCGAAACGTTGCCTATTTCCTTCGCTCCATAGATGCTGCTGCACCCGCTGAGTTTCTCCAGCATTTTTGTCTACCGTCTATTGACTATTGAATGGCGGTGCTGGCTCGAAGGGCCGAATGGCCTACTCCTGCAACTATCTTCTATTGTGATACTTGTACTGAACTGTGTAGCAAAATGAATCTCACTGTACAAGTGACGAACAAGGTCGTGTACCATGCCACGTACCATCAGAAAATGCCACAGTCGAACGACTTTGGACTGCAACACAGTTTCACGCTTGTACACGTGCGTTCTCAACCCTTTTGCACAGCAGCTCAACGCGGTTTTTTTTCTCCCCGCTGGAAACAGTGGGTGCCACAATCTTGTCGGGGCAGCGAGAGGCGTAGATCACGGCTTGCTCCAGACGGGATTGAAGGGCAGACACACTGCTGTCTTGTTGTGTGGGTGGGAGTCACAATGCCATCTCCCATTCCATATATAACCATATAACAATTACAGCACGGAAACAGGCCATCTCGACCCTACAAGTCCGTGCCGAACAACTTTTTTTCCCTTAGTCCCACCTGCCTGCACTCATACCATAACCCTCCATTCCCTTCTCATCCATATGCCTATCCAATTTATTTTTAAATGATACCAACGAACCTGCCTCCACCACTTCCACTGGAAGCTCATTCCACACCGCTACCACTCTCTGAGTAAAGAAGTTCCCCCTCATGTTACCCCTAAACTTCTGTCCCTTAATTCTCAAGTCATGTCCTCTTGTTTGAATCTTCCCTATTCTCAAAGGGAAAAGCTTGTCCACATCAACTCTGCCTATCCCTCTCATCATTTTAAAGACCTCTATCAAGTCCCCCCTTAACCTTCTGCGCTCCAGAGAATAAAGCCCTAACTTGTTCAACCTTTCTCTGTAACTTAGTTGTTGAAACCCAGGCAACATTCTAGTAAATCTCCTCTGTGCTCTCTCTATTTTGTTGACATCCTTCCTAATTGGGCGACCAAAATTGTACACCATACTCCAGATTTGGTCTCACCAATGCCTTGTACAATTTTAACATTACATCCCAGCTTCTATGCTATCCTTCCTTGCTCTTTTGCTCTGGGGCAGGAATATCACTTTTCCCCCCTCCCCTCCCCCACACACCCCCAACCCACTCCTCTCGCCAGCAAGGAGGGGGGAGCGTCGAGGCAGTATTTAGCCCCACGTCGAGAACTGATCGCCTCCCCGTCGAAATGGAAGGGAGAGTGTAGGAGTTGAAGGGTGAGCGCAGAACCCTAATGAAATGGACGTGGAAATCAAAAGGCAGCTATTCCGTTTGATGTGGCAACTGATCGTTCAACTTGGGCCCTGACTGTTCTCTCAGCCTTCAAGCAATTAGCATTATTATTCCCCTTGTTGTTGAAATCTCCAGTTCTTCAACAGAGAGAAGCATTGCGCACAGAGAGAGAGAGAGAGAGAGAGAGAGAGAGAGAGAGAGAGAGAGAGACATAGAAAATAGGTGCAGGAGTAGGCCATTCGGCCCTTCGAGCCTGCACCGCCATTCATGGCTGATCATCCAACTCAGTATCCCGTACCTGCCTTCTCTCCATACCCTCTGATCCCCTTAGCCACAAGGGCCACATCTAACTCCCTCTTAAATATAGCCAATGAACTGTGGCCTCAACTACCCTCTGTGGCAGAGAGTTCCAGAGATGCACCACTCTCTGTGTGAAAAAAGTTCTTCTCATCTCGGTTTTAAAGGATTTCCCCCTTATCCTTAAGCTGTGACCCCTTGTCCTGGACTTCCCTAACATCGGGAACAATCTTCCTGCATCTAGCCTGTCCAACCCCTTAAGAATTTTGTAAGTTTTTGTAAGAATTTTTTGTAAGAATTTACCCATCTCTAATGTAGACAAAAATGCTGGAGAAACTCAGCGGGTGCAGCAGCATCTATGGAGCGAAGGAAATAGGCGACGTTTTGGGCTGAAGCCCTTCTTCAGACTGATGGGCAGTGGGGGGGAGGGAGAAGAAAGGAAAAAGGAGGAACCCGAGGGCTGAGGGATGGGAGGTGACAGCAAGGACTAACAAAATTGGGAGAATTCAATGTTCATGCCCCCAGGATTCACATACAAGGAATTTGCCTTGGTGCTCCGACCCCAAGTAACAACATGACACACAGTGACAGTTACGAGTGACTCTGAAAGCACTAAACATTAATAATAATAATTTTTTTCTTGTTGTTGAAATCTCCAGTTCTTCAACAGGGAGAAGCACTGCCCACACACAGAGAGAGAGAGAGAAAGAGAGAGAGAGAGAGAGGGAAAGAAGCCTTTACCCGTCTCTAAGGTAGACAAAAATGCTGGAGAAGCTCAGCGGGTGCAGCAGCATCTGTGGAGCGAAGGAAATAGGCAACGTTTCGGACCAAAACCCTTCTGGAAATAGGCAACGTTTCGGGCCGAAACCCGAAGGGTTTTGGCCCGAAACGTTGCCTATTTCCTTCGCTCCATAGATGCTGCTGCACCCGCTGAGTTCCTCCAGCATTTATGTCTACCTTTGATTTTCCAGCATCTGCGGTTCCTTCTTAAACACAAGTTTGTAGGTTAATTGGCGTGGCTTAATAGGCGAGTGTGCGCTGGGTCGTGTTGGTGTGCGGGGATCGCTGGTCGGCGTGGACTCGGAGGGCCGAAGGCCCGAAACGTTGCCTATTTCCCCTTGGGTTTCGGCCCGAAACGTTGCCTATTTCCTGTGGGTTTCGGCCCGAAACGTTGCCTATTTCCTTGGGTGTTTCGGCCCGAAACGTTGCCTATTTCCTTCACTCCACAGATGCTGCTGCACCCGCTGAGTTCCTCCAGCATTTTTGTCTCCCTTCGTTTTTTCCAGCATCTGCAGTTCCTTCTTAAACACAATTACCCGTCTCTGTTGCGTGAATTTATTCAGTAAACTGGAGAGGAAGATTACAAGGCAGTTTTAACGCGTTCTAATTTCACACAGGAAATATGCACCTTAAAGTCTAGCTGTGCTTGCATGTCGAGTCACTTGCAAGAAAGGGGGGGCTTGGACATTAGATCTTTTTTTAAACGTTGCCGAATCTTCGCTGTGCGTTTCGCTGCCCCCCCGCTGGCATCACAGTTGGCGTTTATGACAGGACAATGTCCTGGTGGTGTTGAAGTCAAGGGGTGTGATACCGATCGCCATTGTAGACAAGCACCAACAAAGGCACATACCTTGGGACATCAGGCTTCTGACCTGATAAACTCGTTTCACATCAAAGAAGCGTTTCGCCCCCGAAACGTTGCCTATTTCAATAGACAATAGACAATAGGTGCAGGAGTAGAGGCCATTCGGCCCTTCGAGCCAGCACCGCCATTCAATGTGATCATGGCTGATCATCCCCAATCAGTACCCCGTTCCTGCCTTCTCCCCATATCTACTGACTCCGCTATCTTTAAGAGCTCTATCTAGCTCTCTCTTGAAAGTATCCAGAGAACCGGCCTCCACCAGGCAGAGAATTCCACAGACTCACCACTCTCTGTGAGAAAAAGTGTTTCCTCGTCTCCGTTCTAAATGGCTTACCCCTTATTCTTAAACTGTGTGTGGCCCCTGGTTCTGGACTCCCCCAACATCGGGAACATGTTTCCTGCCTCTAGCGTGTCCAAACCCTTAATAATCTTATATGTTTCAATGAGATTCCCTCTCATCCTTCTAAACTCATAGCGTACAAGCCCAGTCTCTAAGCATATGACAGTCCCGCCATCCCAGGAAATTCCTCCGCTCCATAGATGCTGCCTCACCCGCTGAGTTTCTCCAGCATTTTTGTCTTTTACCTTTGCATCATACATGTTGATTATCTTATTATTGTCTTTTTGCCTCACCAATGTAATTTTAATCCTTGTAATATCATTGCTGAGGTGACCCGCTGTCTTGTCAAACTCATTTCATCGTATCGTTGACCCTGTGTTAACCTACATATGACAAATAAAACTGGAATTCAAATTGAAATTGGCATGGCAGCTCCTTCTCTGTATAGCAATCATCTCTCCTTCAGAAGTGCAGAAACGCAATGAAATCAAAAAACATAAATCGATTAAAATTCCGCTCCTGTAAAGATAAAAATATTATCAACTGTCTGCTAAAAGTGTCGGTTTTTGTTTGCGATCTTAATAGCCCTGTCCCACTGTACGAGTTGATTCCAAGAGCTCTCCCCAGTTTAAAAAAAAAATCAGACTCGTGGTAAGCGCGGAGAATGAACATAGCGGGTACGTCGGAGCTCGGGGACGTCTCTTAGCAGCTCGTAACGCTAACGGCAGGTACTCGGGAAGACTCGCTAACAGCAGGTAAGCACGGGAAGACTCGCGAAGATTTTTCAACACGATGAAAAATGTCCACGAGAGCCCCGAGTACCGACGAGCGGCCATTACCGTAAATCTCCGAGTTCGAATCAGGGCAAACTCGTGGAGAGCTCTTGGAATGAACTCGTACCGTGGGACAGGGGTTTAAGGATACTTTTGTTTGCTTGTACACTCAGCAGTAGGCCATTCGGCCCTTCGAGCCAGCACCGCCACTCAATGTGATCATGGCTGATCATCCACAATCAGTACCCCGTTCCTGCCTTCTCCCCATATCCCCTGACTCCGCTATCTTTAAGAGCCCAACTAGCTCTCTCTTGAAAGCATCCAGAGAACCGGCCTCCACCACCCTCTGAGGCAGAGAATTCCACAGACTCACAACACTCTCTGAGAAAAAGTGTTTCCTCGTCTCCGTTCTAACCCCATATTCTTAAACTGTGTGTGGCCCCTTGTTCTGGACTCCCCCAACATCGGGAACATGTTTCCTTCCTCTCGCGTGCCAAGACCCTGAATAATCTTATACGTTTCAATAACATCACCTCTCATCCTTCTAAATTCGAGAGTGTACAAGCCCAGCCGCTCCATTCTATCAGCAAACGACACAGTCCCGCCATCCCGGGAATTAACCTGGTGAACCTACGCTGCACTCCCTCAATAGCAAGTATGTTCCAAGATGCATTAACACAGTAAACCGGAACTGTAGATACGACCACAATCAAGTACAAAAGGTAGAGAATAGTACAGAATATAGTTCTGCCCTCGTTTCACTATCATTAATGTGTTGTACCACTGATTATAATGTTTTATTTGTGTATAACTGCCCTAATGGGCCAGCGAAACTGCAGCAAGTCAGAATATCATTGTTCCTTTGGCAATGAGACAGACTTGACTCATCTGTGAGATAAAGATCTATTAAACATAAAAATTAGAACAGTCAACCTGCAAGCACTTGAGTTTGGTGTTTTCCAGTTGCTTTTGTGTCATTTGTCTGCTGTTAGGGTATTGTGCTGTGCGATTTCACAAAGCAAGAGGCAGGGGGGGGGTGGAGGGGGGACACGGAATTGAAAGTGGGCCGGGTAAATTAGCTGTTAACAACATCAGGCTCCAGGAGACAGCCGTTTGGGTCTGCCTTGCCTCGCCTTGCCTCGCCTGGCAGTGAATGACCTTGGTTGTGGATGATGACAAAATATCGCCCAGATGCACCTTGACAGGACGCCGCCCCTCGGAGGCTGACAAATAGTTCGCATTATAAAAAAAAACGGGGCTTTTTAGGAGTCGCGATTCATCACTTTTGATTACAACGCAAATGCCAGCATCAGCTCACCACAGGTCACTCACACACTGGGAAACTACCTGTCGGTAGCAGGGGGGGAGAGGGGGGGAGGAGGAGGGGGGGGAGGGAGAGGGGGGGGATGGAGAAGAGAGGGGGTGGAGGGGGAGAGGAGAGGGGGGGAGAGAGAAAGGGAAGGGAGAGAGGAGAGGGAAAGGGAGAGGAGGGAGAGAGAGGAGAGAGGAGGAGAGAGAGGAGAGAGAGGGGAGAGAGAGAGAGAGAGGAGAAGAGGGGATAAGGGGAGAGAGAAGAGAGGGGAGGGAGGAGCGAGAGAAAAAGGGAGAGAAATGGGGGGAGAGAGAGCGAGACAGAGAGAATGGGGGAGGGAGAGAGAGGGGGGGGATGGAGAGAGAGGGGGAGAGAGAGAGAGGGAAAGAGAGAGGGGGAGAGAGGGAGAGAGAGAGGGGGAGAGAGGGATGGGGGGAGAAGAGAAGAGAGATAGGGGAGAGGGATAGGGGAGAGAGGGAGAGAGGAAAGGGGGAAAGGGGAGAAAGGGAGAGAGAAGTAACTACAGCTGTGACAGAAATATTCCACGCCACATTACAATGGGACTTTGCAAACGGCCGTGGGAATATCAGGCAGGATATATCATGGGCCAGGCAGATTGGGGAATCTTGTGTGATAGATCTGCCCCATCACAGTCAAAGTTGCAATCGTGGTGTAAAAAATGCTGGCAAATTAGTTATGCATTTATCAAGATTTAAGCTTTTTTTTTTTTTTTTTTTTTTTTGCTTTCATCTCGGCTGCGAGGAGAAAGGGATTACAGTGGCTCAGCCTGGCCTTAAACCTCCTACAGTCGCTGGTTTCTGCTTTGAACACGGCTCGGAGTTGCTGGCTGCTTCACCAGGGGCGGCCAGGACAATGCCACTCGCTGAATTCTTTGTTCATTATCATTTTCAGTAGAATTGCATGGATTTTCCACATCTGTTTGATCAGAAGGAAACATCAGCAGCTGTGCTCCAAGTCAAAGATATGTGTGTGTGGTTTTGTATATTTAAAAAAAACAAGTCTCTCTTTCTCCCCCCCCCCCCCCCCCCCCCCCCCCCCTCTACCACTGAGGTTTAAATCCAACTTAGGCAGATGGGATGAAAGCAGCGTCTCTCTAACAGCTGTTAAGGGCTATTAAGGGGAATGATTTGGGGCCAAGTCGACTGCTCTTGCAGAAGGTCCCAGCGTAAAAAAAAAACGCTCCTTGCTTTGGCAAACTCGTGCGAAGTGCGCTCGTCTCTGGGCCGAAGGGTCAAATAATTCACCCCAGGTGCTGCGGGCTCCTGTTGTGGCCGTGAGGTGTTCCCTAATCTATCTAGATGGAGTTGCCACAAGTTTCAGTTGAGTTTCAGAGGTAAAGCAGCGAAAACAGGCCCTTCGGCCCCACCCTAGAAGCGATCTAGCACACTAACACTATCCCTACACACACACACACACACACACACACGCACACACACACACACACACACACACACAATAGGGGGCAATAGTTTCATTTACACCAAGCCAATCAACCTACAAACCTGGGTTACACAAAAAAGCTGGAGAAACTCAGCGGGTGCAGCAGCATCTATGGAGCGAAGGAAATAGGCAACGTTTTGGGCCGAAACGTTGCCTATTTCCTTCGCTCCATAGATGCTGCTGCACCCGCTGAGTTTCTCCAGCTTTTTTGTGTAACCTTCGATTCTCCAGCATCTGCAGTTCCCTCTTAAACCTACAAACCTGCACAGCCTTTGGAGTGTGGGAGGAAAGACTGGATAGACTCGGCTTGTACTCGCTAGAATTTAGGAGATTGAGGGGGGGATCTTATAGAAACTTACAAAATTCTGAAGGGGTTGGACAGGCTAGATGCAGGAAGATTGTTCCCGATGTTGGGGAAGTCCAGGACAAGGGGTCACAGTTTAAGGATAAGAGGGAAGTCTTTTAGGACCAAGATGAGAAAAACATTTTTCACACAGAGAGTGGTGAATCTGTGGAACTCTCTGCCACAGAAGATAGTTGAGGCCACAGTTCATTGGCTATATTTAAGGGAGTTAGATGTGGCCCTTGTGGCTAAAGGGATCAGGGGGTATGGAGAGAAGGCAGGGACAGGATACTGAGTTGGATGATCAGCCATGATCATATCGAATGGCGGTGCAGGCTCGAAGGGCCGAATGGCCTATTCCTGCACCTATTTTCAATGTTTCTATGTTTCTATGAAACCGGAGCACCCGGAGAAAACCCACGCGGGTCACACAGAAATATAGAAACTAGTTGCAGGAGTAGAGGCCATTCGGCCCTTTGGAGCCTGCACCGCCATTCAATATGATCATGGCTGATCATCCAACTCAGTATCCCGTACCTGCCTTCTCTCCATACCCCTGATCCCTTTAGCCACAAGGGCCACATCTAACTCCCTCTTAAATATAGTCAATGAACTGTGGCCTCAACTACCCTTCTGTGGCAGAGAGTTCCACAGATTCACCACTCCCTGTGTGAAAAATGTTTTTCTCATCTCGATCCGAAAAGATTTCCCCCTTATCCTTAAACTGTGTGACCCCTTGTCCTGGGGGAGAACGTGTAAACTCCGTACAGACAGCACCCGTAGTCAGGATCGAACCCGGGTCTCTGGCGCTGTGAGGCGGTAACTCTACCGCTGTGCCACCGTGTACCATGCTTGAGGAGTCCTGATATTTTCTTTCATGGAAGATTTAGAATGCGTGTTTTAATGGAGATATTCCGTTTTGGATTATGGTGGTGAAAGAGATGTCTATGATGCTCAGGGCCAAGGATTTAGCTGAGATTTCCATCTGCTCATTGCTACATATGTAATCTAGATATATTCAGTCATGCCCCTGGGTAGATGACAAAACATCTCCGACAGCATTGTTATCTCTGGGTAACACCGCAGTTTACTAAAAGAAAATATCACCAGAGGGAATTAAAAATGATTTTTCAGTAAAATGTCTGATGCTTGTCGGACTCTGATTAGCCGAATATTTTAGTTTCAGTTTAGAGATACAGCGTGGAAACAGGCCCTTCGGCCCACCGAGTCCGTGCCGACCAGCGATCGCCCACTCACACTAGTTCAGACATCAGTCTGAAGAAGGGTTTCGACCCGAAACGTCGCCTATTTCCTTCGCTCCATAGATGCTGCTGCACCCGCTGAGTTTCTCCAGCAATTTTGTGTACCTTCACACTAGTTCTCCGTTTAGTTTAGAGATACAGCGTGGAAACAGGCCCTTCGGCCCACCCAGTCCGTGCCGACCAGCCACCGTTCTATCCCACACACTAAGGACAATTTTACCCAAGTCCAATTAACCCACAAACCCGAACGCCTTTGGAGTGCGGGAGGAAACCGGAGCGCCCGGAGAAAACCCATGCAGGTCACGGGGAGAATGTACATACTCTCCACAAACAAGCCCCTTAGCCAGGATCTACCAACAAGCCCCGTATTCAGAACTGTGCACAGTTCCCTGAAGGTGGAATCTCATATAGATAGGGTGGTAAAGAAAGCTTTTGGTATGCTGGCCTTTATAAATCAGAGCATTGAGTATAGAAGTTGGGATGTAATGTTAAAATTGTACAAGGCATTGGTGAGGCCAATTCTGGAGTATGGTGTACAATTTTGGTTGCCTAATTATAGGAAGGATGTCAACAAAATAGAGAGAGTACAGAGGAGATTTACTAGAATGTTGCCTGGGTTTCAGCAACTAAGTTACAGAGAAAGGTTGAACAAGTTAGGGCTTTATTCTTTGGAGCGCAGAAGGCTAAGGGGGGACTTGATAGAGGTTTTTAAAATGATGAGAGGGATAGACAGAGTTGACGTGGATAAGCTTTTCCCATTGAGAGTAGGGAAGATTCAAACAAGAGGACATGACTTGAGAATTATGGGAGAAGTTTAGGGGTAACATGAGGGGGAACTTCTTTACTCAGAGAGTGGTGGCTGTGTGGAATGAGCTTCCAGTGAAAGTGGTGGAGGCAGGTTCGTTTTAATCATTTAAAAATAAATTGGATAGTTATATGGACGGGAAAGGAATGGAGGGTTATGGTCTGAGCGCAGGTGTATGGGACTAGGGGAGAATACGTGTTCGGCACGGGCTAGAAGGGCTGAGATGGCCTGTTTCCGTGCTGTAATTGTTATATGGTTATATGGTTATATGATCGAACCCGGACTCTGGTGCTGTAAGGCAGTAACTTTACCGCTGCGCCACCGTGCTTTAATTGCCACCACATCGCCAAAGAGGAAAGGCAGATATTGACAGATTCTTGATTAGTATTTGGAGTTAGGGGTAGAAGGCAGGAGAATGGGGTCGAGAGGGAGAGAGAGAGAGAGAGATAGATGGGCCAGCATTGACTCGATGGGCCGAATGGCCATAACTTTTCAATTGATCAGCACAATACTTCTGAAGAGTTACAAATAACACCCGCACCTTACAGAATAAGCCTTGGTTGCTACGGAAACTCAACTAACAGTCGCACACTCATTAGCACCACAAAACTCGACCACAGACGGCTGAGATTTTTGCCGAGCCGAAGATTACTTCCATTTCTTCCCAGCTGTTGACGGGCAACACAATCGGCCTACCACAACAAAGGCCCATCACCGGCTCTTACTGACCTCCCGACCATCGAAGGGATCTATCGCAGTCGCTGCCTCAAAGAGGCAGCCAACATCATCGAAAACCCACACACCATCCTGGCCACACACTCAGCTCACCGCTACCATCGGGAAAAAGTTACAGGAGTCCAGGTTCAGGAACAGCATCTTCCCCACAGCCTCTAGAATTTAGGAGATTGAGAGGGGATCTTATAGAAACTTACAAAATTCTTAAGGGGTTGGACAGGCTAGATGCAGGAAGATTGTTCCCGATGTTGGGGAAGTCCAGGACAAGGGGTCACAGCTTAAGGATAAGGGGGAAATCCTTTAAAACCGAGATGAGAAGAACTTTTTTCACACAGAGAGTGGTGAATCTCTGGAACTCTCTGCCACAGAGGGTAGTCGAGGCCACAGTTCATTGGCTATATTTAAGAGGGAGTTAGATGTGGCCCTTGTGGCTAAGGGGATCAGGGGGTATGGAGAGAAGGCAGGTACGGGATACTGAGTTGGATGATCAGCCATGATCATATTGAATGGCGGTGCAGGCTCGAAGGGCCGAATGGCCTACTCCTGCACCTAATTTCTATGTTTCTATGTTTCTATCAGGCTATTAAACACAACACCAAATAAGCTCTGAACTATTAATATTATTGCACGATATATTATTTATTTATTCAGTATGCGTGCATGTGTATATATACACACACTGAACTTTTTCTTCTCCTGCTCTGTGCTATGTTTACATACTCTGTTGTGCTACACCAAGCAAGAATGTCATTGTCCTAGCTGGGACCCATGACTATAAAACTCTCTAGACTCCTGACTTGACAATCTACCTGATTGGTGACCCTCAGGCTACCCTTGATCGGACTCTGCTGGCTTTACCTTGCACTAAACGTTATTCCCTTCTCATGTATCTGTACACAGTGAATACAGTAGCTCTAGGTGTCAGCTGCTCTACATCGGGGAGACCAAGCGCAGGCTTGGCGATCGCTTCGCCCAACACCTCCGCTCGGTTCGCAATAACCAACCTGATCTCCCGGTGGCTCAGCACTTCAACTCCCCCTCCCATTCCCATTCCCAATCCGACCTTTCTGTCCTGGACCTCCTCCATGGCCAGAGTGAGTCCCACCGTAAATTGGAGGAGCAGCACCTCGTATTTCGCTTGGGCAGTTTACACCCCAGCGGTATGAACATTGACTTCTCCAATTTCAGGTAGTCCCTGCTTTCTCCCTCCTTCCCCTCCCCTTCCCAGCTCCCCCTCAGCCCACTGTCTCCGCCTCTCCCTCTCTTCCTCCCACCCTCACCTCCATCCGAAGAAGGGTCTCGACCCGAAACGTTGCCTATTTCCTTCGCTCCACAGATGCTGCCTCACCCGCTGAGTTTCTCCAGCATTTTTGGCTAGCTGGAATGTAATAATGTATATAGTCTTTCCGCTGACTGGATAGCACGAGACTAAGGCTTTTCACTGTACAGATGACAATAAACTAAACTGAACTAGATTAGTAGCAGGATTGATGTATAATAATGAAGAGAAACAGGACAATGGGTCACAGTTTAAGGATAGAGGGGAAATCCTTTAGGACCGAGATGAGAAAATCATTTTTCACACAGAGAGTGGTGAATCTCTGGAATTCTCTGCCACAGAAGGTAGTTGAGGACAAGGGGTCACAGCTTAAGGATAAGTTGTTAGTTGAGTTGAGGTAGTTGAGGCCACACAGTTCATTGGCTATATTTAAGAGGGAGTTAGATGTGGCCCTTGTGGTTAAAGAGATCAGGGGGTATGGAGAGAAGGCAGGGATGGGATACTGAGTTGGATGATCAGCCATGATCATATTGAATGGCGGTGCTGGCTCGAAGGGCCGAATGGCCTCTACTCCTGCACCTATTGTCTATGTTTCTATGTTTCTACTGGCTGCGACACTCATCTATATGCAAAGTAATGTCTGAAAGGGAATTATTTAAAGTGTACAATATAATGAGGTATTTAGATATTCTATTTATGTACTAATTGATGAGAAACAGTGATTACGTGGAAATTATCCATTATAACACCAAATTACGTCCTTATTCTTTTTTATTGAGTTTTTTGTGTGTAGTGGGCCTTCAGTTATAGCCAAACACTAATCCCCTGGCGACGCTGCGGGTGTGTTTGCTGTGATGGCCATGGTGCACACCATCCTGGCCACACGCTCATCTCTCCGCTGCCATCGGGAACAAGGTGCAGGAGCCTGAAAACTGCAACGTCCAGGTTCAGGAACAGCTTCTTCCCGACAGCCATCAGTCTATTAAACACAACAACCTCATATATGTTCTGACGTCCTATAGATAATAGATTATTGTTACTATTGCACTATTATTGTTTGTTTGTTTGCGTATGTGTGTGACAATAGACAATCCACAATAGGTGCAGGAGTAGGCCATTCGGCCCTTAATCCAGCACCGCCATTCAATGTGATCATGGCTGGTCATCCCCAATCAGTACCCCGTTCCTGCCTTCACCCCATATCCCCTGACTCTGCTATTTTTAAGAGCCCTATCTAGTTCTCTCTTGAAAGCATCCAGAGAACCGGCCTCCACCGCCCTCTGAGGCAGAGAATTCCACAGACTCACAACTCTCTGTGAGAAATAGTGTTTCCTCATCTCTGTTCTAAAAGGCTTACCCCTTATTCTTAAACTGTGTTGCCCCTGGTTCTGGACTCCCCCAACATCGGGATAGGTGACGTTTCACAGAGTGCTGGAGTAACTCAGCAGGCCAGGCAGCATCTGCGGAGAACATGGATAGGTGGCGTTTCGGTCCGGGACCCTTCCTTTGAAGAAGGACACTGAGCTGAAACGTCACCTACCCATGTTCTCCACAGATGCTGCCTGACCCGCTGAGTTACTCCAGCACTTTGTCTGTTTTATTGTAAACCAGCATCTGCAGTTGCTTTTGTCCAGATCTGATTGAGGAGATTTGATGCAGTGATATCGTTGTTGAATTTTGAGATGGGATTGCATCCTGAAACTGCCTCGGAGTATACAGTGTTGTTCGTTTAACATATCGCCCGTGGACATATAGGCAATACTCGATGCTCCAATATCATTATCCTTTTACTTTCATTATTTTTGGTGGACTGATTGAGTGAAAGAAACAATTGGACTGGGTCCACGTGGACCGCCCATTCACACTAGTCACGTGCTATCCCACTCTCTCATCCACTCCCTACACACAAGGCAGGTAATCTACAGAAGGATATTTAACCTGCAAACCCGCACGCCTTTGGGATGTGGGGGGAAACCGAAACACTCTGCGGAAGTCCACGCGGTCACGGGGAGAACATGCAAACTCCACTTGCTCTTGAGGGGGTGCAGCGTAGGTTTACAAGGTTAATTCCCGGGATGGCGGGACTGTCATATGCTGAGAGAATGGAGCGGCTGGGCTTGTACACTCTGGAGTTTAGAAGGATGAGAGGCGATGTCATTGAAACATATAACATTGTTAAGGGCTTGGACACGCTAGAGGCAGGAAACATATTCCCGATGTTGGGGGAGTCCAGAACCAGGGGCCACACACAGTTTAAGAATAAGGGGTAAACCATTTAGAACGGAGATGAAGAAACACTTTTCCTCACAGAGAGTGGTGAGTCTGTAGAATTCTCTGCCTCAGAGGGTGGTGGAGGCCGGTTCTCTGGATGCTTTCAAGAGAGAGCTAGATGGGGCTCTTAAAGATAGCGGAGTCTGGGGATATGTGGTAGCTGTGTGGAATGAGCTTCCAGTGAAGGTGGTGGAGGCAGGTTCGTTTTTATCATTTAAAAATAAATTGGATAGTTATATGGATGGGAAGGGAATGGAGGGTTATGGTCTGAGCGCAGGTAGATGGGACTAGGGGAGATTATGTGT